>NC_054699.1:45393228-45683228 GCF_016097555.1 Gigantopelta aegis | reverse complement strand
TCATATCACCTCCTAAACCATTCTCTACTAACAGTCCTTCGCCATATCTGCTGTTTTATTTCATTCTAAATTGATTTCCGTGTTTTTATCTAAATAAGGTTCAAGGTTTTTATTTTGAAAACACACACACACACACACACACGCACACACACAGTGCACACATTACACACACACGCATCACACACACACATTACACGCACGCACACACACGCACATTACACACACACATTACACACACATATACGCATACCCTAGTTTCAACCCGTGAAAATTAACACTAAGTTTAGTTGATCTACAAACCTGAAACACATTTGGATAAAGTTACAATTGAGTTAAACATGAGTCTCTGACTTTGAAATGGTGAAATACCTACTAAACACGGACTAAAACTCGACTCCCATAACTGTTTTTTCTCAGACGCACGTGCGCTTTTAAAAATATGAGAAATGCATTTTGTGATATTAAAACCACCAGGATGACCAAAAACACGGAAATTGATGATCTAAACCATAAAATCTCTGTAAAGTATGATTTCAGTTATCAAAAACGGCTATAATAGTAAAAAAATATATACTTTAGTGTTTAAAAACTAGAGTATGTCCCTTTAATGAGAACATTGCAGTCGTAACAATATTAAATTGTACCACTTGACTTCTTGTTAGGAAACTAATCCGTCGGTCAATCAGTGGTTGTAACCGGATATTTATCACTGATAAAATAACTACCTCTACTCGCTCCAGCCAAGAATGTCAATTTATCATTTGTCGAAGGACAGTATAAAACATTGATCTTGGTTCACTTTCAGTAAGAGACGAGAGAGACAGAGAAAGAGAGACAGACAGAGAAAGGACATATTGTTAAAATTAGAAACAGTTTTATTGTTGCAGCTTATAAAGAAAACAGGACGAAGATATTATGAAGATTGTTTTCATTTTTTTCTTGGTGTTAGTTTTCATTAACTATGCCATGAGTTTGCCCAAGGAAAGAGTAAGTTTTTCATATTTGAATTGTATTTGAGCAATTTTATTATACTTTTCTGGGTCCTTAGATTTACATCTGATTAAAAAAAAAAAAAAAATCTAATGTTTACATTCATATTATGTCATCTTATTATATTTTTGTTGTTTTTTGCTTCAGAATTAAAATGTTGTTTCATGCGTTTCGATAAATTATTTTATTTGAGAAATTAAAGTTATTAAAACATTTGCCTTCAATCAATAAATAGTTTTATTTGGCACGTGTTTTTCTAACCCATACTAATTTTGTTTTAGATATATTAATATGTTTTATTTGGCATGTGCTTTTTTTCTTCATACCCATACTAATGTTGTGTTGTAGTTGAAGAGGTGGTCGCGTCACAACGTTCAACACGTGGTTGCCCCCGGCTTCGAGCCAATATCACTGCACGACTATCATCGCACCAGCATCTTAGAGAAATACAGCGATGAAAAAGTAGTAAGTATTATCTAGTATAAGCCATAAGCACTTTATGGTATTAAACTGTTGTCGTGGTGACATGTTTCACTGGCGTAGCCAGGATTTTATATCGGGCTCAACCCACATTGGGGGGATGGGGTCTACCCACACTATGTATGTATGTATGTATGTATCATTTTATAAAATTTAATACAGTAGTGAAAAAAAAAAAGAGGTTTGATTGGCGGGCCACGGCTCCATGGTCCCCCTCGTTATACCATTCTTTTAAAAACAAGGTTTGATTGGAGGGTATGGACCCGCGCTACTCCCCCCCCCCCCCCCCCCCAATCCCACCCCGTCGCTACGCCACTGCCATGTTTGACAGAAATGATCGGTAACTACGGATTACAACCAATATCATGGGTAGAATGATGGAAATACATGGTGAAAATGTTTCAGGCCAGCTCATTTTACCAGAGTATTTCTATTTTTTTTCCAGAATTCGAGTATTTGCGTCTCAGATCGGTAAAATACATGTACCTGTATTAAGCGGCCACAGTAAATGTTTACTATTGTATAAAAGGGATATTTTAACAACAGGTACAAGTTGCAACAAATAACGGATCTTCACACTAGTACTAGTACCCATTCAATCCCGACATCTCAGATTTATAATCAACTGTGGAGCGCACAACCATTAATTAGCAGTACAGACGGCAAAAAAAAAGAGAAAGAAACAAAATCAACATGTAATTAAATTAGTGATTCGGGACAAATGGTCAGAATCTTGAAACACTGTGTAGAATATTTTTAAAAATATAATTATAACGAAGAACACACGTGCAGACATGAATACTCAAAGTTATAAAGTGCAAATAGGCCTACTATTGTAAATGTTAGTAGGGGCAAATTAATACAGTTCCGTGACCACTTTAATGGGACAAAGGTTTGAAGGTGGTTTTCATATCTTCAAAGCCTTCTAAATAAAATTAGTTAAGGTGACCCCTGAAAAGTGTGGGCTAACTCCGCTAGATGGCGAAATCCAATATGGACACCAAAATTATTAAAACATCTTTTTTCAACTTCTGCTTGTCGTATGAAAGAAAGAAGTGTTTTATTTAACGACGCACTCGACACATTTTATTTACGGTTATATGGCATCAGACATATGGTTAAGGACCACACCGATTTTTTTAGAGGAAACCCGCTGTCGCCACATAGGCTACTCTTTTACGGCAGACAGCAAGGGATCTTTTATTTGCGCTTCCCACAGGCAGGATAGCACAAACCATGGCCTTTGTTGAACCAGTTATGGATCACTGGTCGGTGCAAGTGGTTTACACCTACCCATTGAGCCTTGCGGAGCACTCACTCACGGTTTGGAGTCGGTACCTGGATTAAAAATTCCATGCCTCGACTGGGATCCGAACCCAGTACCTACCAGCCTGTAGACCGATGACCTGCCACAACGCCACCGAGGCCGGTGTTTATCGTATGAAGATCATTTTGATGTCCAAATATTGTTTTGGGGTTCAAAGAATTCAGTGTTACTACTAGAACAGTGTAATATGTTTGGAGAAGCATGTGTGCAGTTAAAGCCACTGTGTCGGCGAGGCCGGGCATCCTTATTCAGCCATGTTCCACTATTTAGCTGTTCCATTAAACAACAAAAAAATCATTTGATAAGGGTGTGTGCATCTTCTTTTTTCTTTTCCTTTTGTTTTTTGTTTGTTCTTTATTGTTTGGGATGTTTGTTTTAACGTCAATCTCCTCAGCACATTTTAAATTTCGGATAGCTAGTATGTTAACATCTGGTTATTTCAATACTTTGTTGAGAGTTGTGGGTTTTTGTTTCTATTTTATTTTGTGTCTATTCTTGGTGTGTGGGGGTTTGGGGTTTTTTTTTTCTCAAAGTTATCAGAATCTTAATGAATCAAACAAATTAATGTGGGTTTAATAGTAGGCGGACCTGTTTGTTAGTTTAAAACATTTACTTAATAGAATTTCATATCTCAAAATTAATATTAAAATCCACTTTGTTACGTTATATTCTAACGGTGATAAGCCGTCTCACCCTCTGTCTACATGGGCGGAAAGTACCAAAGAAAATAAAACGCGTACCAATAACAGACACATAACAAGTTGATGCTGTTTGTTTCCAGACGAATAAAGCGAATCTTGACGCAAGAAGAATTTCTGAGCCCCAGTCCGATAAAGGTGACACGATATTGCCACTATTTGTCATAAGGTTAATATGACCACAGCGCCGCCATTCAACACGAAATTCCAATGATGTTGATGACGGTGTGTGATAAACGAGATATAAAACCGAAATTAACCAGCGTTTACTATTACTATTTCTTTTCTGTTCTTTTAGTTTATTCTATCGTTTTTCACAAACGTTTTCTTTTATTGATTGATTGATTGACTGATTTATTTATTGAAAATTGCAGTCGCCAATATTGTACACTTTAATGTTTGTAATTAGGAGAGGGCCTCGTAAGTTGGATAACTTGTGTCCAATTCTTTGTGTGTGTGTGTGTTTGTGTGTGTGTGTGTGTGTGTGTGTGTGTGTGTCTGTGTGTGTGTGTGTGTGTGTGTCTGTGTGTGTGTGTGTGTCTGTGTGTGTGTCTGTGTGTGTGTCTGTGTGTGTGTGTGTGTGTGTGTGTGTGTGTGACCAGCACACGATCGTGTCATATTCCTGACCACCGATAGTTTACTGCGAGCGTATATAATTCTTATGTATAACAACATGTATATGAATCTCATCTCTTATGGCTTCCCCTGGTATTGCGTTATTTTCAGTTTCCCTCGAGTATTTAAGATGATTGTTCCAAATATCATTTAACTTGGAAGGACAGACAGACAGACAGACATATTATAGATTAAATTATATACTTTTCAGGACGGAACTAGGATTGTTTTTTTAGGCGTGAGGTGGGGGGGGGGGGGGGGGAGGAGGCGGCAAATGAATTCTTGGAACGAACAAGCATTGAATATAGAGGCTCTGAAATACCATTTTTCAGCCATATCAGGGAGGTTACATACTTAAAACATCAGTATCAATAACCAGTAAGTTTCTATAATTTTTACGACCCTAGTTTGACCTTGTGTACAGAATAAAACAAGGCACACTAAAATATATTTATATAATGTGGGAATATACACACGTAATTGTTATTGAATTTTAGCTTCAAAAAATACTGAAGAAAATGTAGTTTCATAAAAACAAAGTATATATGTTTGAATTGGGGAGCTGTAAGGCCTATGGTAATTACGTTCCATTTTCCATTAAATTTAAAGTTAAAGGTAGGGTTAACTCAAACAAGAGCCTTAAGATGCATACCCGGACCACCAACACATACTGACACTTTAGCAAATGAAAAACGCGTAATTTTAGAGTTAATGAAAAAACATGATTATTCCAGCTAACTGGGGGCAGCCATTTTGTTTCGTTTTTGTGACGTCCGGTGGGATAGCTTAGGGTGACGTCAGCTCCTGACCATCTCCTGTATGTACAGTGTAAACAAAAGCAGTAATTTTCGACAAGGCGCTTCTCTTTGATCAACCTGACTTGTAAAACAGCATAAATGACGTAATAATATAATAAACTATTTAACTAAATATATTTCAAGTTGCATTAACGGAACAAAATGGGGTTATAGTATGTTTCTCTGTTAAATAATCCAAAGGAAAAATGTACACTATTAGGCCTATTGATATGCTACGTTGGAGCAAAAACGACAACCCACGATACCCAAGTGATAATTTTCTTTTCTTTGGAACTACGTAATTGGTCAGTTCTGTGGTTTTAGATGGAAAAGTCTACTTAATCAATAGTTTTACAGAACTATTTACAGTAATAAACCATGCCCATTACCATTTTAGGGGCGACAGGTTATATTGCACAATACCGGTATGTATTTTTGTGTCTAGACAGCGTCAATTAATTGGCTCGTCTGGTTACCAATCAAATACACACCTGCCAATCAGGAATCACAGGTAGAAGCAACTAACAGCATATACCATTAACTAAGAAAACACTCCGTGTATCATTTCAGTACGTAGGTTAATGCATGGACAAAACATTGTTAATTATTTCGACTTGTTGTGTAGCCACTTTGACAATGGTATTTTATTTTGTATTGAAAAATAATATATATAGTGCTGGATATACTTATTGCTGGCTTACTGGGATGTGTATTATTACAGAACATTGCAATGTATGACTATTTATCATCCCGCAAAAACCAGGTAAATTGTGTTTCTCTAGTTCTAAGGCTCATTCCTGACGTTACGCGTTAAGTATTACGTAACCACCAGCTCGTACTTACTGAGATGGTACAAAATGGCTGCGCCCGTTATATATAATAGCCGTCACATTTAACCGTTTTATTCATTAACTATACGATTATACTTGTTGATATTAAGCAATAATGTGCATTATATATCGTTGAATATGCATACCAGGTCAAATGCCTTAATTGTCCCTTCCTTTAAGGTTTGACTTATTTAACGACACCACTAGAGCACATTGATTTATTAATCATTGGCTATTGGATGTCAAACATTTGGTAATTCTGACATATAGTCTTAGAGAAGAAACCCGCTACATTTGTCCATTAGTAGCAAGGGATCTTTTATATACATCAACCCACAGACAGAATAGCACATACCACGGTATTTGATATACCAGTCGTGGTGCACTGGCTGGAGCGTGAAATAGCCCAAATGGGCCCACCGACGGGGATCGATCGCGCATTTTCCATTAATGATTAACCGCTTTCCTTGGTACATAACTCATATCAGGCGGGTGTCCAGAACAGCGTGCTTAGAGCAAAATTGGAAATACGATCTTGAAATAAATTAAATTGAAAACTGGCGAAGATACGTTTCGGCTTTGATGTAATTGAACACATGGGCGTACGACCCGGGGGGGGGGGGGCAGCCCCCCCCCCCCCAAATTCGGGGAAAACAGTGGAAAAAATTCGGGCAAATTTTATCTGGGTAAAATTTCGGGAAAATCAACCCCTCCAGCCCCCCTAAATCAAAGAGTCCCCATACGCCCATGATTGAACACCTGTTGAATAACTATAATTAACCTTGTAAAGGTAACGACAGTCATACACGAACGCGACAAAATGCAGATAGGGACCATTGGAGATAAGCACAAGTTTGTTTTGTTTAACGACACCTCTAGAGCATATGTATTTATTAATCAATACGCTATTGGATGTCAAACATTTGGTCATTTTTACATATAGTCTAAGAAAGGAAACCCGTTACATTTTTCCATTAGTAGCAAGGGATATTTTATATGCACCATCCAATAGACGGGATAGCACATACCACGGCCTTTGATATACAAGTCGTGATGCACTGGCTGGAGCAAGAAATAGCCCAATGGGCCCCACCAACGGGGATCGATCCTAGACCAACCGCGCATCAGGCGGACGTTTTACCACTGGGCTACGCCCCGCCCCTTGGAGATAAGCAAGTCGAATTCGTGAGTTAAAATCTCTTTGATCAGTACTTTGAAGCACGTGTATACAGTTACCCACAGGTATGCATATACATGTCTCGCCAAACACACACACGTGTCGATTTCGTTTTACTCATCGATAAGCGATCAGCTGTTTGCGGATTGATCTTCTCTTATCGTTGTAATTTTAATTTATTGTATACACTTACAGTTATTCAAAATCTATATCAAAGAGGCTACTGTTAAAATTACCGAATTAATGCTTTCTAAACATTAATAATGTCATCGACGCATACCTTTGCAGCTATAATGTTCCTTTTACGTATTGAGAATATAACGGAACAGAAATGTAAACAGTTTTTAAAATATAACAAATGTTTATTTTTATTAAAAATAATTCGGAATAAATATTTTAAATATTAAATATTTTCTATGCAGTTTAAAAGCCTCTGTGTCATTTATGGTGTCGTAATAATCATATATGACACCTGAGAAGTGAATTTAAATAAATAAATATTTAAGTTCTTTTGTACTGTGCAGTATTATCTAGTCCAGCATTAGATATTGTCTGGTAAATATATACATAGAAAGGAAGGGGAGATTGGGAGGACGTAGTGTCACCTAGCAAGTTCCTGACAGATGGACGGATAGAGAGATAAAAACAAAGGGCTAGGCAGAGAGAAAAAAATGAGAGAGAGAGAGAGAGAGAGAGAGAGAGAGAGAGAGAGAGAGAGAGAGAGAGGGAAGGAGGGAGGGGGATCTAGAGGTACAGAGACAGACAGCTAGAGATACAGACAGAGAGAGAGAGAGAGAGAGAGAGAGAGAGAGAGAGAGAGAGAGAGAGAGAGAGAGAGAGAGAGAATTTGAAATCGGATCTTACTTAACTACTTGTATTTGAAGATCTGATTTTAACAAGACTGGCGCGAAAGAAGCATATACAATAAGACACGAAGAAAATTAAAAAAAAAAAAAACGGCGTGAGTAGCCAAGACCAGCCGTACAGTATTGTATTAGTCTCGACTACCAGGCCTATAGATATCTGTTTAACCAAACACCAAATGATTTGGACCAGGTCTGAACTAATCTCCGTTCACAGCACCAATAGACAGGAGAATAGTGGACTTGGCATGTGTAATCACAAGAACCCAGCTCGTTCTATTCACTAATAATAGACTGTCGACTTTAATACTGATAGATTTCATTTTGGGATCCCCAATGATCTGCTATCGTAATACACACATAATATTAAAAACATTAATCCAAAATTGTCCATTTATTTTGTAAGAAACGTGTTTGATTTGAGATTAAAGGATACTGCTTTCTATACGACCATTAATCATTTCATTGATGTGCATTTAATTTTATCGGAGGTCCTCAATGGGTCGTTTTAAATATAACTGGCATAATGATGAATGCAGTCGAGAGTGTGTGTAGCAACGTAGTCCAAATAACGACAGAATGCGTGTTCAGCGACACCCCCGCATATTATATTTCTTACATACCCGTTGGTGAGAATACCATGCTTTATTTTTGGTTACACATGATTGTTAACGCATGTACGTGTGTTAATTTCAAGACATACGACTGGCTGCTCCTAGGTGATGACCAGGTCACCAATGTCATACGCCCAATGAAAAACTACACGATGAAAATCAATTAGACTGTGACGTATAGTTAACCTGACATTCATGTGTCTGTGACGCGTAAGTCAGCTACAAGTGCAACGGCTGTAAATAACTTTTAGTCCAAAAAGATGTTAAAATTTGCTTAAAACCTGGTTTTTGA
Source organism: Gigantopelta aegis (assembly GCF_016097555.1). Lineage (NCBI taxonomy): Eukaryota > Metazoa > Mollusca > Gastropoda > Neomphalida > Peltospiridae > Gigantopelta > Gigantopelta aegis. The sequence goes on along the minus strand of NC_054699.1, from coordinate 45,674,545 downwards.
GGATATGTAAGAAATAGAATAATACATACGTGTCCGTTAGATACCATTTATCTCACAACTCGTTGTTTAAAAACGTATCAAACTCGCTCTCTCATTAGATTCATTTTAAAACAACACGTTGTGAGCTAAATGGTATCCAACGGCCACTCGTGTATTATTCTCTATATATTGTCCGTCCATTCATGTCGCTATGTTTCATCTAACTAAAACCAAATGTTAAACACCTACCCTGACTTTGCATTCAGTCAGAAGGTCTACATAAAGCCAATGTTAGAGCGTGTCCAACTGACAATTCATTCGACCAATTAACTTAAAACCCTCTGGTATAACCGAGCTACCATACCACGGCCTTTGATGCATCTGTCCTGGGGCACTGGTTGGGACAGGAAATATCCTGAATGCATTTAGAGCGAATGGTCTTGCGCCCCGCCGCAGCAGCTCAGGCAAAACGTTGAAGCTGTAGTTTGAAAATAATTACAGTTTACATTGGTCTGTGTTTTCCCTTGCAGGGTTTGACCGTGATTAAAGACCCATCCCCCGAGATTAGGGCGTGCTTCATCGCTGACCTCGACCCAGAATGGTCCTTGACCTCTATGGACAAAATGGAGATTATCACTTCACAGGTTTGTTATTTAATTTGATCTTACAACCACTTTTTCTATTGGCCGATTATATTAGCTGATTATGACTTTTGACATACCGCACGTGACGTCACATGCACTGATGCTTTACAAAATCACTCATTTGATTTCTAAGTCAGCGTACTATGTAGCTGAGATAACAGAAATAATTAATCTTCACCATAGGTTTTATGGATTACAGGATAAAAATAATAACTAGTTAATGACGTAGGATATCGGCTTTATCTTGTGACGAATGGAACGTTTCTCATTCTTACCTCCACAGAATAAAGCCGATATCCTACGTCATTGTATAGAATATCAGGTACTTACGTTTTGATATCGTGGTTATTTGGTGAGGTTTAAATAATGGTGTAACAGGCGAGCTTCAGTTCGCCTGTTACACCGTTATCGAACCGAGCCAAATAACCACGATATCAAAACGTAGTAACCTGGTATTTTTTTATGATGTAACCCCTTTCAAGTTATATTTTTGTAATATGTTTCAGTTAAAAGCGGTAGAGAAACTATTAGTTTTATTGTGTAGAAACTACTTCCGGAAGTCGGACAATAGCAGGTGCCCAAAAGCATCTTGGGAATGGCATAGTCATCCTAAAAGTTAGGTGTTTCCAAATTTTAAATAAAATACTTTGATTATTAAGTTTATGTGTGACCTGAAGAAGATCTACCTCACTGGCTGCTAGTGACTGTGACGTCAGACGCTGTTTCCAATGTAAACATTCTTTGCAGGAAGCTACTTGCGTTTTTGTTTCAAAATGTTTACTTAAAAACGCTGGCTAGTTCCGAATGGGAGCGAATAATGGAAAATTGAAAAATAAGAGGTAATTTGATGTTGCAGGAAGTGTAAATGTTATATTTATTTATGCAGTCAGGGGCGTGCGCAGGAAATTTTGCAGGGGGGGGGGGGTTGAGGTGTCTGGTGTCTGATGATAACATCTCAGTTCTTCCATATCCATTCACAGGAATGTAAAAAATCGTGGCTTTTGTATTTATCCACAGTATCACCCCACCTGGTCGGGATGCTGGTGATCTCTTGCACTTATCGGCGCTGGCAATCCCTCCCACAAGCCACCCGAAACCCTTTCCTGTCCTGTGCGGAGGAGCCGGCATGGATCGACACCTGCGCCCAAGACAGGCGTGCGTTACAACAGCTTGTTCTGAATGTTCACGTTAAGTACTATGATCTTACCTGACCTGATGTTTTGATCCGTGTATTTCAGGAACCGCAGATCATTCGATCCCCAATGGATTTCATGGCGTTGAAGCGGAAGGCAGGTCCGACAATCACTGAACTGTGCAAGAAGCTGCATATCTTCTGGATGACCGACTCGCTGCCGCTTCCCTTGCCAAAGGGTCCTGGTTCAGGTACACGAGGACCACCAGCACTAGTTAAAACTCCCCCGGCTCTTCTTAGATCTCCACCGAGCGTCGTCAGACCGCCGCCATCTATAAATCAAGATCGTTCCATCATCGATGAGCACATTTCAGAGCCGCTCCAACTTCCTCAAGAATTTCAGACGGAATTGGACGTCCATCAAATGAAAACACCACCCCCATTGATCAAAGCCCCGCCTGCTCTTAGCCATAATCTTAAAACGCATGGAAATGTCGAGGCTCCTGTCCATCAAATGAAGACTCCACCCCCATTGATCAAAGTCCCGCCTGCTCTCAGCCATAATCTTAAAACGCATGGAAATGTCGAGGCTCCTGTCCATCAAATGAAGACTCCACCTCCCCTAATGAAGCTTCCCCCAGCACTACATCTTGCTGATAAGTCTCCTGTGGAACACGTTGAGACGCCTGTCCATCAAATGAAAACTCCACCTCCCCTAATGAAGGAACCCCTAGCACTACATCTTGCTGATAAGTCTCCTGTGGAACACGTTGAGACGCCTGTCCATCAAATGAAAACTCCACCTCCACTAATGAAGGAACCCCCAGCGCCAGACCATGAGCTTATGTCACCGATGGAACATGTCGAGGCTCCTGTCCATCAAATGAAAACTCCACCTCCTTTGTTTAAGGTACCACCAGCTCTTGGTCTTGCTCACAAATCGCCAGTTGAAACTCCTGACCATCAAATGAAAACCCCGCCTCCATTAATCAAAGTTCCGCCATTTTTTCTTCATGCAGTAAAAATGCCAGTCAAGAAAGACAAAGTTTCCATGCATCACAAGAAAACCCCGCTCCAGTTAATAAAGTCACCACTATCTTTGCGTTTATACGAAAAATCGCCAGTGCGATCTGTCCATAAAGTACAAGCTCCACCCTCGCTTGTGAAGATTGCATCAGAAACTGTCAACATGTTGCCGCCTCTTACCAACTCAGAATCAGAGATTGAAGGAGAGGCAATCGCTCCACCTTCACATCCTTTCGTGGAGGAGGAACTCCGCCCACAGCTGTCAATCAAGACACCGGAAGTTGCAGAACCACTCAAAATCAGCATTGTGGAGAATGACGCTTACGTCAGAGGTTTGAACGCAGAACAGGATTACGACGGTCTTGATTATTAATTTCAGACAGGAAGTAATACGATAGTACATATATTAGTCATGACAATGGTTATCATGACAATGGTTGTCATGACAATGTCTGACAGATGCGACACAATATGCTGATCACTAGTAATTATCATCATAAGTTGATTTTAAATGAGACTTTTGTGTTATTGTTGATAATTGTGTTTGAGAATTGCTATTTGATTTGTATTAAATTGCTATTTGATTTGTACGAAAATAAATGACTTTATTGGATGAGAGTTTCAGTTTTTAGATTTTTATTAATGCTTCGTATTTACTTTCTAGAAGAAAAAAAAGTTTTGATAATATTTATTAATTATATCATGTTATAGATTTTATTATAATGTTGTTTTATTTTTAGAATTAAAAAACAAAACAAAATAAAAACTACGTATTCTTCATAGAATATTTAAGGATTTTTTAGTTTCGGGGATACTCGCTGTGGCATAGCTAGGAGTTATATGCACCATCCCACAGACAGGATAGTACATACCACGGTCTTTGATATACCAGTCGTGGTGCACTGGCTGGAACGAGAAATAGTCCAATGGACCCACCGACGGGGATCGATCCTAAACCGCCAGCGCATCAAGCGAGTGCTTTACCACTGGGCTACGCCCCGCCCCGGTTTGCTCATAAGTTCATGTACGTTAAGGAGTGACCACGTGGTTTGTAGACCCCATATATATCGCCGGTTAATGAACATTACTCATTTAAGAATGTCTCGGTAAATATCTTCTAATGTAGACATGACAGTTCAATATCAATATGATGGCCTAATCCATTATCTAGCTGAGCAGGGTAGATTTTCTTTTCATATGTAAAATTTTAATTATTATTTTTTAAATAAATAGATGTGAATAACATTACTGCATATTTACTATCCATGTAAGGCAGTTTTCAGAAAAGGAGATCCTTAACATTTCAAAAAGGTGGATTGTACAGTACCTAACTACAGAGGGTGCATTGTCGTCATCCACCAAGGGTACGTTTCCTTTAACATGGTATATTACATTACATATATGTTGGCTAATGTATATGTCAGCTACATAAACACCTTCTGATGTATACATGACAATTAAATATGAATATGATGGCTTAATCCATTATCTAACTGATCAGGATAGATTTTCTTTTCATATGTAATTTTAAAAAATATATATTTTTAATAAATAGATGTGAATAATCTTACTGCATATTTACTATCCATGTCAGGGGTAGTTTTCAGAAAAAGATATCCTTAACATTTCAAAAGGGTGGATTTTACAGTACCGAACTTGTAGCTACCGAGGGTGCATTGTCGCCATCCACTGAAAGTACATTTCCATTAATATGGTATATTATAGTGCATAATTCTTGGCTACTGTCTGTCTGTAAACAACCAAAAGTAAATATGAATATGGTGGGTTGATCAGGGTAGATTTCTATTTCATTGGTAAAATACCCTTACTGAAATGAATAAACTTACTGCATATGTGCTATCTATGCTGGGGACATTTTAAAACAAATAATGAATGCAAGATTTCAACCCTTATCTAGTTTTTCGTTTTTATACACATAAGGGTGTATATCATCAATAGATGAACATTTTCATTAGTGGGTGGAGATAAAACTTGAGATTTCTCTAAAATATAATTCAGAAAAATTAAGATTTGTCGAAATGACAATAAATATTAATGTATTTATATATAATGCCTTTAGTCTTATACATGCTGTATGAACTTTGTTAATGGAGATTCAAGCCATTACTGGGGAACTACTTATAACACATATTAGTCACAAGAAGTTAAGGGCCAATTGAACACTTTATTAAAAAAAAATGTTTTTAAAACCCCACAATCCACTGGTAATGTTAATAAACACAAATTTATTTCAATGATTTAAGACAAATTTACATTTGATTTCAAGCAACAAGAATAGTAACAATTACTCTAAAAACCGGCCTCGGTGGCGTCATGGTTAGGCCATCGGTCTACAGGCTGGTAATTACTGGGTTCGGATCCCAGTCGAGGCATGGGATTTTTAATCCAAATACCGACTCCAAACCCTGAGTGAGTGATCCATAACTGGTTCAACAAAGGCCATGGTTTGTGCTATCCTGCCTGTGGGAAACGCAAATAAAAGATCCCTTGCTGCCTGTCGTAAAAGAGTAGCCTATGTGGCGAAAGCGGGTTTCCTCTAAAAAAACAAAAACAGTGTCAGAATGACCATATGTTTGACGTCCAATAGCCGATGATAAGATAAAAAATCAATGTGCTCTAGTGGCGTCGTTAAATAAAATAAACCAACTTTTACTTACTCTAAAATGACCACACCCCTCTTTAGTGGGTATGGTCAACATTAGCTACAACACATTTGATATAGCACTGCGACATGGAAAGCATAATGTTCCTTGGAGTTTGTGGATGATAAGCAACTCCTACTGCATTGGAATTTGTTTGGGGATGATATGCAACTCCTACTGCAGGTGAGTTGCTTCACATCAACAGGCAGGGAAGATAGTTTTAATACTCGATGAGTGCCAAATCAGGATAGCGGATGGGTTAGTCCATCCCGGGGATTTTCTGGCTTGAGCACTGTTGTCCTGCAAATTTAGTGGCACCTGGTCCCATAGCTTGCAGAATAGGTTGAATGAAGAGGTGTACTATCTCGTCCCTATAGTATAGGCTGGTTAGGCAGATCTGAATGACATAGAGAGATGTTCTGCCATTGAGGTGATTTGGGTAAAATTTCATACTTGCTCTTGATATTTAGCACATGAATTATTCACATTTGATAAAAAATGCTATGATAGGTACTAAATAAAATTAGATGTTAACCTCAATGAAATTTTACTTTTTAGGGGGAGTGGCGCCATTTTTTCAAAATGGCCACCATAAAATTTCAAAATACATTTCTTTACACATATCTCCAATTCTAATTTACATTTTCAATTGTTTTAAATGTTTGACTATAGTTTATAATAAATATTTAATGTTATTAAATAGAATGTAATTGTTATGGGAAACATTAGAAAGATGCAAACCCAAGGTGCTTAGACAGAAGAAAATCATGTTTGTTAATGGAACATATAGATCAGTAGCTAAATGCCAATTTTGGTTCGAAGTGTGCACAATTTGGTGCACATCAATAATCTACCGGGTGCCACCCGGGCACCTTTGAAGAAAAATTCAAGATGGCAGCCAAGATGGTGGCCAAATCAAGGAAAGGAAGGAAATGTTTTATTTAACGACGCACTCAACACATTTTATTTACGGTTATATGGCGTCGGGCATATGGTTAAGGACCACACAGATATTGAGAAAGGAAACCCGCTGTCGCCACTTCATGGGCTACTCTTTTCGATTAGCAGCAAGGGATCTTTTATATGCATCATCCCACAGACAGGATATCACATACCATAGCCTTTGATATACCAGTCGTGTTGCACTGGCTGGAACGAGAAATAGCCCAATGGGCCAACCGACGGGGATCGATCCCAGACCGACCGCGCTTTACCACTGGGCTACGTCCCGCCCCAAAAATCAGGGAAATGGCCATAGCTTGCTTATATATTGACAGATAACAACACTTATTGCATCTACCCTGTGGTTTTAGGAGCCAAGGAGGGCACTGATTCCTTCAAAATTCAGATTTTATAAATGGGTCATGTAAATGCAAGATGGTCACCAATATGGTCTAAATTGAGAAAGTGACAATAACTTCCTTATTATTCGCTACTAAAAAGTAATTCTTGCATCTAACCCATGATTTTAGGGGTCATGGAATACGATGAAAGTAGTTCAGTTCTTCTATACCAGTTAATTCTAATTAATTCAAGACGCCAACCAATATAAGCAATGTACCCAAGGAGACAGAACTGTTAAAGTGCCATGTATATTTGTAAAATGATTAACAGTCATTTAAAAAACTTGTGGGTTTAAGATAATTAATTAATAATAATAAAATAATTTGACAGATGTAAAGAAGAAGTTTGTTTTGTTTAACGACACCACTAGAGCACATTGATTAATTTTCCCTTCCTCTCCCTCTCTTACTATGGGAACAATCCCTGATTTTTATCAGAGGCTGTGTCCACAGTAAGCTTGTTTGAACCCTCAGGATATAAATACGTTAATACCTACCTACCAAACAAACAAATAGAATGTCAGATTTGACCACGTCCATACCCTTGGCCGCCATTTTCATGGCCTTCTTGAATTTAAATGATGATGCCATATCTCAATTAGCAAAACGTTGTTATAAATGGATCCTTTGGCCCATACAACTCAGTTACTAACATCAAGTCTATTAAATTCTTAAGTGTCTCCTTTTTCTAGAACTATTCCTAGAATGGATAGTAAACATACAGTGAGGTTATTCACATATTTGTAATTTTAAAAAAAAGCACACACACAAAAAAAAAATTACATATACTTTGGAAATCTACCCTGATAATTTAGATAATGGATTAATCTATCATATACATATTTAATTGTTAGTGTCTACATAACAAGGCATTTACTTAGCTGAAATTAACATTACATATGAAATGGAAAATCTACCCTGATAAGTTAGATAAGTTTATAATTTTTGCAAAAAACAACCTCGGCATATATGGTACATGTGCAGCTTTTGTTAGTTGTTATCAGTTGTCAGGTCATTTAACCCCATTCCCTCACCTTACCTGTAGGTGGTAGATAATGGATTAACCCACGATTATATATTATTCATGTTTAATTTTAGGTCTTTACTAAAGTAGGTGTTTACATATCCGATAGTCCGATACATCTGTCATAAAGTCAGTTGACCGGCCTCGGTGGCGTCGTGGCAGGCCATCGGTCTACAGGCTGGTAGGTACTGGGTTCGGATCCCAGTCGAGGCATGGGATTTTTAATCGAGATACCGACTCCAAACCCTGAGTGAGTGCTCCGCAAGGCTCAATGGGTAGGTGTAAACCACTTGCACCGACCAGTGATCCATAACTGGTTCAACAAAGGCCTTGGTTTGTGCTATCCTGCCTGTGGGAAGCGCAAATAAAAGATCCCTTGCTGCCTGTCGTAAAAAGAGTAGCCTATGTGGCGACAGCGGGTTTCCTCTAAAAACAGTGTCAGAATGACCATATGTTTGACGTCCAATAGCCGATGATAAGATAAAAAATCAATGTGCTCTAGCGGCGTCGTTAAATAAAACAAACTTTATTTACTTTAAAGTCAGTTGACGGCAGGTGTATCGGACGACGTAGGTACGTCAAAATATCGAAAGTACAGATTAGAAGAAAAAACCCACATTGAAATACGTTAATTATAACGTTCAGTTATAAAACTGGTTTGTATTACTTAATATTTTATTAAATGCTCGTTGCAATAGCACAGATCTATATTTGGCATAATTTACAAATATAGTAGGGCATTACTCGTTCATATTTAACTTTATGTAATCGGTTGTTAAATTATTAATTATCAAAGATTTCAATTAAATATTAACTACATATATAATATATTAAGTATATTCAACTAATTTGTAGGATTCGATATTTAAATATAAAATAGTTAAAGAAAAGTGTGTTGTCTATTTCATCTTTTGTGTTAGCAGTGGTCATTGTTTATTGCGTTGGGTTTGTTAGTAGTTGTTAATTCACGTGCGACGATGACAGTTCACGCAAGACTGATGACTCGACACCGAGACATGCACTGCATGCTTTTGGACTACGCCCTTTATAACTAGATTTTCCTAATTATCATATGACAATAAGCTTTCATCAGAAGCAGACATTTATGATATATAATGAATTGAATTATAATTTCTTTACATATTTTTTGTACTTAATATTTTGCAAAGAATATAGTTGTACACTGCATTTCAAGTGTCTAAGCAAATAGACATTGCGGGTGTCTGGTAAGACTTATTTATATGTAATAGTATCTTAGATTGATATTCGGACATTGTCAGTGATACCCCCGCGCGTGCTGTAACCTCACCGTGGTGCAGGGGTGTAACATTCTCTTTGAGAATGGCCAATACAGCACAAATTGAAGTTTAGAGTAAAATTCGGTGTCCGTAAAATTCTGTGATATTTGTATTTGTATTTTTGCACAGTTCTTTACACTGTTTTTGTTTAAACCTTGAATTTTTATATTGATGTTGATCATCACTTTATTTATTTGCATTACCATAGTTTGACACCCAATAGCCGATGTATTTTTCGTGCTGGGGTGTCGTTAAACATTCATTCATTCATTCATTCATTGTCAGTGATATGTTATCTTAGTTGAGAGTTTATATTATACGAGTGCGCGGAAGTGTGAAAGTGTGTATGCGTCATAGTAAGGAATGTTTATATTATACGAGTGCGCGGAAGTGTGAAAGTGTGTATGCGTCATAGTAAGGAATGTTTATATTATACGAGTGCGCGGAAGTGTGAAAGTTCGTATGCGTCATAGTAAGGAATGTTTATATTATACGAGTGCGCGGAAGTGTGAAAGTTTGTATGCGTGATAGTAAGGAATGTTTATATTATACGAGTGCGCGGAAGTGTGAAAGTTCGTATGCGTGATAGTAAGGAATGTTTATATTATACGAGTGCGCGGAAGTCTGAAAGTTTGTATGCGTCATAGTAAGGAATGTTTATATTATATATTATAGGTTTTTACAACACGACGAATAAAACATTGGAACCACAAGAAGTTTTGTAATTACTTCAGCACCGGGTTACATTTATTTCCCGCGGAAAAATTAAGACTCCTTCAAATCGCATTTCGCGAGATGTTGCATCCTACAATTAAGTATTTCATTTCGACAAATCCTGATTAACGTAGAGTGTACGCCTCTTATGTCAACGAATGGTGACCTTGAGAGTAATAAAGATCTGTTCCGTTGGTATTTTCCATATTAAAAAACACTGGCTCGTAACGAAGCCTCTCTATATACAGTGGTGTTTGGGTTTTTAAACTTCGCACTGTACAATAATACTAACATCATTTTTTTGTTCTTTATATATTTTCCTTTGTGGCGAGCGCTGGTGTGGGTGTTGACCTTCAATAGTAGAAACCTCATCTGTTGACCAACGAGGTCGTGTACACACTGATCGCATACGCCTTTCCCGGGAACTGGCCTCAGCCACAGCTACTGTCACTGCAGTTCTACTTGTCATGGTCAAAAATTCTTTTGTTTAGTATACACACAGGTCAAGCGACGTCGCTTGTGTCTACGGATGGTTAAGTCCCAGTAACTTAGTAAGTCGGGCCAGTGATTTTTTTGCTACAGTCGCAGTACCACACAAACATCGCCCGCGACCATCATGAGGTATGTATTGAGAATTGTTCAGATTTTGCCTTATTTCATGAAAAAATTTTGCACGGTCGGGTCTCTGGGAACCTGTCATCAAACACAGCCTAGTGGAGTATTGTAGTGTTGTAGAATAGTGATATATATATATAATACTAAATGAGCTTGCCTGTCATACCATTTTTATGAATTGAGTGAACAGGTTTGATATCTGACGAGCGAAAACGAGTCAGATACCAACACTGTTTACGATTTTCATACAAATGTTATGACAGGCAAGCTAGTTTAGTATTTTATTTTTACAAACCAACTGCAAACAATCCACAACACAGATGTAAGCAGATGTCGGGACCTACTACACGTTATTTTTGTACGAATTGGATCAGCAAGTGACCCACTCATTCACGTCACTCCAATATTACACTAGTTAGATATTGAGTAATTGTTATGACATGAGCAATATCTTACACTGGTGTGAAATAAAATATAGTATTACATGGTGTGTTGCAGCTCAATCACTTTTCACGGAATACAATAGCCAGGGTAGAGTATAATGTCTGGAATGTGTTGAAAGATATCGATACAGTTTACAAGTTGGATATGCAAAGCAGTAATATCATTTCCGTGGACTCACACTACAGTGCGGGATGTGCGTGTGTGTGTGTCTGCGTGTGTGTGTGTGTGTGTGTGTGTGTGTGTGTGCGTGTGTATGCGTGCGTGTGTGTTTGATGCTAAATACCTTATGGTGTGTGTGTGTGTGTGTGTGTGTGTGTGTGTGTGTGTGTGACTCAATATATATGATACGTGCATGATTCATTCCATCGAGTCAGTGCTACTAACTGAACACCCATGTTAGTGGTACTAACTAAAGTAATTACATGTCAGAATTACTTAATCAATATGCTCTAGTGGTGTCGTCAAACAAAACAAGTTTTAAACACTATAATCTATAGCCATTGATAATCAGAAAGGAAAAGAAATGTTTTATTTAACGACACACTCAACACGACATTTTATTTACGGTTATATGGCGTCAGACATATGGCTAAGGACCACACAGATATTGAGAGAGAAAACCCGCTGTCGCCACTTCATGGGCTACTCTTTTCGATTAGCAGCAAAGGATCTTTTATATGCACCACCCCATCGATAATCAAACACATGCATTTATTAAAACTGGAATGACGCTTCTATTCGGCAAATGATATTAGCCCAAAACAAACACAACTAAAAGTGCAATCGAATAAACAAGGGATACATTAATAAGGGGTTACCCCGACTCGCACAAACAAATAATTCTCACGTGAAAGTAGCAACTTTCAAACATTAAAACTGTAAACAAGCTGTCAAAAAAAAGTCGCATGCAATTTTTATGAGAACAGGACCCCGAATCCCTCGCCTTTGAACCGTCTTTGCGGGCATGCGACTTTTAAAAGCAAGGTGCCTGATCACAAATGACCTGTCTTCAACAGAACTCTCGCGGAGAAAGAGGGAATTATCTTATAGAAGCATGCCAAACGTTAACGTTACACACACGCACACTCTCATCGTAAGTCGGATGCCTGGATCACAAAGGGAGTGCCCGTGTCATAAGAGGGATGCCTGAATCACAAATGGCTGCCCGTGTTATAAGAGGGGTGCCTGGATCACAAATGGCTGCCCGTGTGATAAGAAGGGTGCCTGAATCACAAATGGCTGCCCGTGTTATAAGAGGGGTGCCTGAATCACAAAGGGAGTGCCCGTGTCATAAGAGGGATGCCTGAATCACAAATGGCTGCCCGTGTTATAAGAGGGGTGCCTGAATTAAAAACACGGTGCCCGTGTGATAAGAGGGATGCCTGAATCACAAACAGGGTGCCCGTGTGATAAGAGGGGTGCCTGAATCACAAAAGAGTTGCCCGTGTCATAATAGGGGTGTGGAGGGGTGAGTATTCATTATTATATTGCAGGTTTAGAGTTGTCTCGTGCTATTCAGTTTTGGTACTGTTGATGCACCATATCCCGATCATTGATACGTTTTGAAGTCTGGTGTGTCAACGGTATAAACCTCCACGAAAATGTTAATTATTTTGCATGATGCGCCATCAGAACCATGTTATAACTTTTACTTATATTGTAGGTCGATAGTCGTCTCATGTTGTGCAGTTATTACACTGTTGATGCCCGGATGTAACAGTTCAATCGTCGACAACGCCTGCTGCCCAGACGATACCTGCTGGCCCTCGGATGAAAAGATTTCAGAATTTGCCAAGTCTCTACAAGGAAGTCTGTATCGTCCCTCTGATTCAAACTACGTCAGCGTCAACACATGGAAGAACTTCATATATCATCGTAAACCCAACATCATCGTCATGGTTACCGGAGTGGATGACGTCAGAAAAAGTTTGTCGTTTGCCAGACGATACAACATTTTGGTGACGATCAAGTCGACAGGTCACTCGTACAATGGTCGGTCCACGCGGGATGGCAGTCTGCAGATAAACATGAAAAACATGAAAGGGAGGCGACTCAATCTGAATTCAGACAGAAACCCAGCAGGGGAGATAACCGTCGAAACGGGCAACACGTGGGGAGACATTTACAAAGAGGTATTATTGTAATATGCGTGCAACTTATGTCTTTATTTATCCGTAAATCTTTTTCTTTCTTTTCTCTGTCTGTCTGTCTGCCTCTCTCTCTCTCTCTCTCTCTCTCTCTCTCTCTCTCTCTCTCTCTCTCTCTCTCTCTCTCTCTCTCTCTCTCTCTCTCTCTCTCTCTCTCTCTCTCTCTCTGAGTGTGTGTGTGTGTGTGTTTCGCTCGCTGTATTTATGCACACCTGTTGTTCCTGAACAATTATATATGCATTGCAGGTAGAACAGAATGACAGAATTATCGTCGGCGGGGCCGAGCAGACCGTCTCTCCTGGCGGATACACACAAGGGGGAGGCCACTCCCCGATAGCAAGGTCGCTTGGACTGGCAGTCGACAATCTCTTGGAAGCGCACCTGGTTACGGTAAACGGGGATCTGGTCACAGCTCGTGAAAATGAGACAATCGTAACTCATAGCAACGGATCCACCGAGACTGTCCTGGACGGAGATCTTCTGTGGGCCATCAGGGGAGGTGGTGGAGGGGTGTGGGGCGTGATCATCAACTTCACGTTCAGACTACACTCTAAGCCTCCGCAGGTGGTCGTCAGCAACCACTACTTCTCCTTCATCCAGAGTGGAGCCGTCCCTGGCAGGCAGACCCTGAAGGATCTGTTCAGGATCATCCAGAGGCTGCCGTCTCGATGGGGAGGTTACCTCATCTTCAACAACGAGAAATCAAAGGACATCCCAAACGCGTGGGGTTACGTACAACTTGCACTCAACCATTTCGGTCCGTGGAATCTGTCGTCCCGAGCGGCTGTGGATGAGGTGGTGAACCTGACACCCCTACAGCTGAAGGACATCAAAAACAAGACGTCATACTGGGAGTTCGGGCAGGGAGCAGGTGCACAGGCCCCTTCAAAGGTAATATCAGCAATCACTACTTCTTCTCCACCATACTGGGAGTTTGGGCAGGGAGTAGGTGCACAGGCCCCTTCAAAGGTAATACCAGCAATCACTACTTCTTCTCCACCATACTGGGAGTTTGGGCAGGGAGTAGGTGCACAGGCCCCTTCAAAGGTAATATCAGCAATCACTAATTCTTCTCCACCATACTGGGAGTTTGGGCAGGGAGTAGGTGCACAGGCCCCTTCAAAGGTAATATCAGCAATCACTACTTCTTCTCCACCATACTGGGAGTTCAGACAGGGAGCAGATGCACAGGCCCCTTCAAAGGTAATATTAGCAATCACTACTTCTCCTCCACCATACTAGAAGTTTGGGTAGGGAGAATGGACATAGGCCCCTTCAAAGGTAATATCAGCAATCACTACTTCTCCTCCACCATACTGGGAGTTCGGGTAGGGAGAATGGACATAGGCCCCTTCAAAGGCAATATCAGCAATCACTACTTCTCCTCCACCATACTGGGAGTTTGGGTAGGGAGAATGGATATAGGCCCCTTCAAAGGTAATATCAGCAATCACTACTTCTCCTCCACCATACTGGGAGTTCGGGCAGGGAGCAGGTGCACAGGCCCCTTCAGAGGTAATATTAGCAGATTTCCATACTGAACTGTCTTTTTGTAACTTATTATGGCGTTGCTCAAGCAATTAGAAAGTATCTTAAACCCTTGAAGATTGTTCAGCCAGAGTCATTCTATTGATATGAATGTCATGAGAAAACTAATCTCGGTGAAAAGGGGTTCCATAAAGTCCCGGTCAAACTGTCAAGGAACGTCTGGCCCTACGGATGCATCACGGTTTAACTATGGTTTTCGACGGATAAACCAAGGATTATTAAGGATAGGGGTTAGGTCTCACTACACAGATGTCATCTGCCATTGAAACCCATGTTAAATTGCCCAACTTCAAACGAAGATTGCCAATAGAACGGGTTCTCGTTGGCACTAACAACATACACCATTGCGAACATACATTATATAAGCATTTATTTTCACTCCAAAATTGGGAACAATTCCGTCTCAGTTGTTTGCTATATGATCGCATCTGGCTGTAGTACCGGTCCGAACAGGTGATTCATTAACCGATTCACTCCGGCTGTCTCTTGCACTATACACTCATGTCCCAAAAGGTCGATGCACAATATTACAAAATAACTTGGGCAAAATACAGCCAGAAGGCTTATCATTAAACATACATATTGTTTTCATTCTTCACCATTTCCTAGAAATGAATATGTGAACCATAACGTGTCACAATTAGGAACTATAGTGGACTGTTGACAACGGGTAGCGCTACGGGTCGCTACAGATCGCTAAGGATCGGTACAGTTTAGTACGGACCACAACGGATTGTCACGAATGATGCCAGATCGTATCCATGGCTAACCCGGCGTCCTGATCCTTGACAGTGTGACCGGAGATATATATATATTGCTATATTTTAACAGCTAGATCTAACAGAACTAACAGAATGAGGGCGGAAGAACTCATTTATTCTGAAACCAGTTGGACAATAATATATTCCAAAGTGTTTAAGACAACCCAAGATACTACGCTAACGTGGCTCCAATGCAGATTATTGCATAGAAGTATCACATTTAATATTTTAATAAAACTGAAACTAATATTTATACTTTTCCAGTCACAATGTTTGAGAATGTTTTTTTCCAACTCTTTCTTATAATATATACATGTATCATTTTGTTTTGTAACTCTGTCACATCACCCCTGTGACTGGAACAAATATAAATTATGTATAGCCTCCATTAGAAATTCGCGAGAAAAAATAGGCAGAGTTACGCTTACTGCCGATGGTCACAGTTGTTTGTGAACTTTCAGCTGAGATTTATGCATGCCAATCCCTGGCATCATAAATGTCCCCACCTATGTTTTAAAAATAAAGAATGATACAGGTAAAAATTAAGTTGATGAAATTGCGTTTTGTTATAACTGATCATGTGTTAAATATAGGAGATGAATCTAGCGAGCTGTCACACACCCTGATTGTTTTTATTTTCTTGCATGGAATTTTGTTTTTTGTTTGTTTCAAAGCTGCAATCTCGCCTCACATTAATTATCATAATTTCATTTAAACATACAAACACACCTGCAGTTTTAATGAATTGTGTGTGACAGTAACACCGTTGTAATAGATAATAGAAACATTATGTTTATAGTGCGTCCCACGGGGAACGCATTTTTTAATACTATGGAATTTACTACAAGTTATTTGTTTCTGAGCCGCTTGTTTTCTAAATTACATACAAAAGTAGTATATTTTTGTTATTTCCAAAAAACGTTTATTTTTAAAACCAAACTGTCGAACACTCGTATCTTTCTTCTTTTTGTTCGTGTTTGTAGATAACAAGCAGACGGGGCGTGTCGAACACACGTACCTTTCTTCATTCCGTTCGTGTTGTAACAAGCAGACGGGGCGTGTCACACACGTATTTTTCTTGATTCCGTTCGTGTTGTAACAAGCAGACGGGGCGTGTCGAACACACGTACCTTTCTTCGTTCCGTTCGTGTTGTAACAAGCAGACGGGGCGTGTCGAACACACGTATTTTTCTTCGTTTCGTTCGTGTTGTAACACGCAGACGGGGCGTGTCAAACACACGTACCTTTCTTCTTTTTGTTCGTGTTGTAACAAGCAGACGAAGCGTGTCGAACACACGTACCTTTCTTCTTTTTGTTCGTGTTGTAACAAGAAGACGGGGCGTGTCGAACACACTTACCTTTCTTCGTTTTGTTCGTGTTGTAACAAGCAGACGGGGCGTGTTGAACACACGTACCTTTCTTCTTTTTGTTCGTGTTGTAACAAGCAGACGGGGCGTGTCGAACACACACGTTCTTCTTTTTGTCGTTTTGTAACAAGAAGACGTTGTCGAACACAGCACCTTTCTTCGGTTCGTGTTGAATACTCGTACCTTTCTTCTTTTTGTTCGTGTTGTAACAAGCAGACGGGGCGTGTCGAACACACTCACCTTTCTTCGTTTTGTTCGTGTTGTAACAAGCAGACGGGGCGTGTCGACCAAACGTATCTTTCTTCTTTTTGTTCGTGTTGTTGCTAACAAGCAGATGTGGCGTGTTGAACACACGAACCTTTCTTCTTTTTTCCAGGTCAGACTATACCTAGCCGGATCGTTTCTCTTAAACGACTCTGCCAAGTTTGACAAGTGGGTGGACGCCATGGTGGACAGAATGACGGACATCCGAGTTCCGTACACGAGCGGCTGTGTGGGGACAATGATTGGAGGTAAGTTGTTGTTGTTGTTGCTGTTGCTGTTGAACTCTGTACACGAGCGGGTCGGTTGGGACAATGTTAGGAGGTAAGTTGTTGGTGTTGTTGATCCTATAATTGTTGTTGTTGTTTCCTTTGTTGTTGTTGTTGTTGTTGTTGTTGAATATGCTGGTGATGATGATGAGGATGAGGATGACGGTCACACTACTATTGAAGATGGTGGTGGTGGTGGTTATTATGATTATGGTGGTGGTGGTGGTTATTATGATTATGGTAGTGGTGGTGGTGGTGGTGGTTATTATGATTATGGTGGTGGTTATTATGATTATGGTGGTGGTGGAGGTGGTGGTTATTATGATTATGGTGGTGGTGGTGGTGGTGGTTATTATGATTATGGTGGTGGTGGAGGTGGTGGTTATTATGATTATGGTGGTGGTGGTGGTGGTGGTTATTATGATTATGGTGGTGGTTATTATGATTATGGTGGTGGTTATTATGATTATGGTGGTGGTGGTGGTGGTGGTTATTATGATTATGGTGGTGGTTATTATGATTATGGTGGTGGTGGAGGTGGTGGTTATTATGATTATGGTGGTGGTTATTATGATTATGGTGGTGGTGGAGGTGGTGGTTATTATGATTATGGTGGTGGTTATTATGATTATGGTGGTGGTTATTATGATTATGGTGGTGGTGGTGGTGGTTATTATGATTATGGTGGTGGTTATTATGATTATGGTGGTGGTGGAGGTGGTGGTTATTATGATTATGGTGGTGGTAGTGGTGGTGGTTATTATGATTATGGTGGTGGTTATTATGATTATGGTGGTGGTTATTATGATTATGGTAGTGGTGGTGGTGGTGGTTATTATGATTATGGTGGTGGTTATTATGATTATGGTGGTGGTTATTATGATTATGGTGGTGGTTATTATGATTATGGTAGTGGTGGTGGTGGTGGTTATTATGATTATGGTGGTGGTTATTATGATTATGGTGGTGGTTATTATGATTATGGTGGTGGTTATTATGATTATGGTGGTGGTTATTATGATTATGGTAGTGGTGGTGGTGGTGGTTATTATGATTATGGTGGTGGTTATTATGATTATGGTGGTGGTTATTATGATTATGGTGGTGGTGGTGGTGGTGGTTATTATGATTATGGTGGTGGTTATTATGATTATGGTGGTGGTGGTGGTGGTTATTATGATTATGGTGGTGGTGGTGGTGGTGGTGGTTATTATGATTATGGTGGTGGTTATTATGATTATGGTGGTGGTGGTTATTATGATTATGGTGGTGGTGGTGGTGGTAGTGGTGGTGGTTATTATGATTATGGTGGTGGTGGTGGTGGTGGTTATTATGATTATGGTGGTGGTGGTGGTAGTGGTGGTGGTTATTATGATTATGGTGGTGGTGGTGGTAGTGGTGGTGGTTATTATCATTATGGTGGTGGTTATTATGATTATGGTGGTGGTTATTATGATTATGGTGGTGGTGGTGGTGGTTATTATGATTATGGTGGTGGTGGTGGTAGTGGTGGTGGTTATTATGATTATGGTGGTGGTTATTATGATTATGGTGGTGGTTATTATGATTATGGTGGTGGTGGTGGTGGTGGTTATTATGATTATGGTGGTGGTTATTATGATTATGGTGGTGGTTATTATGATTATGGTGGTGGTGGTGGTGGTGGTTATTATGATTATGGTGGTGGTTATTATGATTATGGTGGTGGTGGTTATTATGATTATGGTGGTGGTGGTGGTGGTGGTTATTATGATTATGGTGGTGGTTATTATGATTATGGTGGTGGTGGTGGTGGTTATTATGATTATGGTGGTGGTGGTGGTGGTGGTTATTATGATTATGGTGGTGGTTATTATGATTATGGTGGTGGTGGTTATTATGATTATGGTGGTGGTGGTGGTGGTTATTATGATTATGATGGTGGTGGTGGTAGTGGTGGTGGTTATTATGATTATGGTGGTGGTGGTGGTAGTGGTGGTGGTTATTATGATTATGGTGGTGGTTATTATGATTATGGTGGTGGTTATTATGATTATGGTGGTGGTGGTGGTGGTTATTATGATTATGGTGGTGGTGGTGGTAGTGGTGGTGGTTATTATGATTATGGTGGTGGTTATTATGATTATGGTGGTGGTTATTATGATTATGGTGGTGGTGGTGGTGGTTATTATGATTATGGTGGTGGTGGTGGTGGTTATTATGATTATGGTGGTGGTTATTATGATTATGGTGGTGGTGGTGGTGGTGGTTATTATGATTATGGTGGTGGTGGTGGTGGTTATTATGATTATGGTGGTGGTTATTATGATTATGGTGGTGGTGGTGGTGGTTATTATGATTATGGTGGTGGTGGTGGTGGTTATTATGATTATGGTGGTGGTTATTATGATTATGGTGGTGGTGGTGGTGGTTATTATGATTATGGTGGTGGTGGTGGTGGTTATTATGATTATGGTGGTGGTGGTGGTGGTTATTATGATTATGGTGGTGGTGGTGGTTATTATGATTATGGTGGTGGTTATTATGATTATGGTGGTGGTGGTTATTATGATTATGGTGGTGGTGGTGGTGGTTATTATGATTATGGTGGTGGTGGTGGTAGTGGTGGTGGTTATTATGATTATGGTGGTGGTGGTGGTGGTGGTAGTGGTGGTGGTTGTTATGATTATGGTGGTGGTTATTATGATTATGGTGGTGGTTATTATGATTATGGTGGTGGTGGTGGTGGTTATTATGATTATGGTGGTGGTGGTGGTAGTGGTGGTGGTTATTATGATTATGGTGGTGGTTATTATGATTATGGTGGTAGTTATTATGATTATGGTGGTGGTGGTGGTGGTTATTATGATTATGGTGGTGGTGGTGGTAGTGGTGGTGGTTATTATGATTATGGTGGTGGTTATTATGATTATGGTGGTGGTTATTATGATTATGGTGGTGGTGGTTATTATGATTATGGTGGTGGTGGTGGTGGTTATTATGATTATGGTGGTGGTGGTGGTAGTGGTGGTGGTTATTATGATTATGGTGGTGGTGGTGGTGGTGGTTATTATGATTATGGTGGTGGTGGTGGTAGTGGTGGTGGTGGTGGTGGTGATGATGATGATGATGATGATGGTGGTGGTGGTGGTTATTATGATGATGGTGGTAAGTGGTAGTTATCATGACGATGGTGGTACGTCATACTGATCGTGATGATAATAACCACGATGATGATGATGATGGTGTTTGTAGTCGTGATGACGTCATTATGGTAGAAGACCACAGTTATTTGTGAATCTTCAGAGATTTATGCACACCAGCCCATAGCATCATAAATACCTACCTATGGTTTAAAAATAAAGACAGACACAGGTATTTTTAGTCTCAAGGAAATAACACAAAGGGTCATAATTATAAAGAGGACTTATTTTGAAATAGTTTTAGTTAAATGTTTTTGTTACTTCCATCATAATGTGTCCAAACTGCATGCTTTTGGATGTGTTTTTGGCACACCCATACAAACAACACCCAAGCGAGAGTTGGCGAATATCACACATATATTTATAGAAACTTTGCTCATCAAACCTTACAAAAAGCCTCATTTGAATAAAGGTTTAGCTATTCATTTTTTTTCACAAAATCAGCTTGTTTGAAATTTACCCAAAATTATCACGCTCCACTTTTGTTACAAGGAAAACCCGGTGTATGAATACCAAGCCTCATTACAGCTAAACCGTTTGCACTGCTGGTGACAAACCAATTGTCGTTTTTACAAATAACTCCTTGGTTATCACTAAGCTTAAGAATTTACTTCCTATTCCAAATAATTATAGCCTTCAAACATGGATCTGTACAAACCCAACAAGCCAACTCTTTGCTGTGTACTGCTACCATAGCCGTGGTGTTGCTGCTGTTGGTGATGATGTCTTTATCACTATAGTTGTGGTGGTGCTGGTGGTGATGACATCATTATGACGATAATGGTGGTGCTGCTAGTGGTGGTGACGTCATTATGACGATAGTCGTGGTGCTGCTGGTGGTGATAACGTCATTATGACGATAGTCGTGGTGCTGCTAGTAGTGTCGACGTCATTATGACGACAGTCGTGCTGCTGGTTGTGATGACGTCATTATGACGATAGTGGTGATGGTGGTGGTGATGACGTCATCATGACGATAGTCGTGGTGCTACTGGTGGTGATGATGTCATAATGACGATAGTCGTGCTGTTGGTGGTAATGACGTCATAATGACGATAGTCGTCGTGCTGCTGGTGGTGATGACTATCGATAATGATGATGATACTAACGATGAGTGTAATAAATATGGCGATGGTGGTAATACTAAATGATCATGTCTTTTTGTGTTTTAACAATATAGTATTTTAAATATTACTTTCTTTACTCCTATAACCATTCATCTGAACAAAATAATATGTCAGGGTTCAAATTCTCTAATTATTTAACAGGTAAGGCTTCTCAAGAAAATGCGCACACCTCAGTGTCAGCTCGGTTCCGGACTGGTTTGTTTTGCATGTCGTGCTATACAGCTTGGTTGGATCCTAGAATGGATGCTATTGGCATTGCTGCAGGCCACAAACTAAACGAGGAGCTCCTAAAATACGGACAGGGTGTGTACTACAACGAACCGTCGTATGACCTTCCAAACTGGAAGGAGCTGTTTTGGGGAGGAAATTACGACAGACTACTAACGATCAAACGTCGATGGGATCCCGACAACTTTCTGTGGTGCTACCACTGTATTGGGTCGGATATACAGAATACCGGATCTGCTCCAGCCAAATGCTCAGTTGGTGGCGCCGTAATACAGAGTGCTGGTTGGCTCACTGTTGCTACGCTGTCTCTGATCGTTATCATATTACGACAATCGGATTAAAATAACATCTTAAAGGGACATTCCTGAGTTTGCTGCATTGTAAGATGTTTCCGACTAATACAATAGTTCTACGATTAAACTTATATATTAAATATATTTTCTGGTTTAGAATATCAGTGTCTGTTCATTCAATGTGTTTCTGGTCGTCTTAATATTTGTAAAAAGCCCAAACTGGATTTTGTCTTCAAATAATTTTATACGTACGAAAAAATATATTTTAGGAAATAAAATGAAATGTAACCTAGTACAAATATTAGATCGATCAGAAACATGTTTAATATGCAGCCACTAACATTTTATGCATAAAAAATATATAATGTAATCACAATCGTTAAAAAGTCTCTGTTAGTCGATAACATCTTAAAAATTGCAGCAAACTCAGGAATGTCCCTTTAATATCTACTGCGTCACAGACGTTTCACTTGGAATAGTACTGACACTGACATAAGCCTATTCTATACGATACGAAAAATGTCGGAGCTCACGTGTTAATAATGCTGCTATATGACATGATTCATTACCATTTGACGTACGCATAGAGAATAATACATGGGTGGCCGTTAGATACCATTTATCTCACAACGAGTTGTTTTAAAGTGTACCTAACGAGCGAAAGCGTGTTTGATACCTTTTTTTAAACAACGAGTTGTGCGATAAATAGTAATTAACTCACACGAATGTATTATTCTATTTCTTACATATCCTCAAAACCCAGATTTTAAGCACATTTTAACATCTTTTTCGACTAAAAGTTATTTACAGCAGTTGCACTTGTAGCTGACTTAACGCGTCACAGACACATGAATGTCAGGGTTAACTATACGTCACAGTCTAATCGATTTCCATCGCGTTTTTGTTTTTTTATTGGACGTATGGCATTGGTGATCTGGTCATCACCTTGGAGCAGCCAGTCGGATGTTTTGAAATTGTTGACCGCCGTACATGTGTTAATAAGTATGTGTAATTATAAATAACACATGGCGTTCTCACCAACGGGTGTGTAATTTGTCAATATATAGCTAATTTTAATCACACAAACTAAAATGCCTTTGTCAACATTCACCAGGAATTCATTATCAACTTTTCCCAGCTTATTAAGGCATTACAACATCATTTTAATCCAATATGGCCACCAATGTATAAGGTAGAACAAGGAAATCGTAATTTATCGCATTTTACATCAACTGGAAAGATTTTGACCACTGAATGATTTGTTTCTAAAAGTATGATGACTAACTTTATCATATAATAACTAGCATATACAGTAATCAAATTATGTGAGATTTGTCAGATCACATACTTTTAGAATTTGATAACTTTGCAAATTAATCGAGGTCACGGCACTGCGTTTATTGACATTTAAGCATACGTACTACGGCGATACTTCATAACTGACGTGTCGGTGGGCCCATTAGGCTATTTCTCGCTCCTGCCAGTGCACCACGACTGGTGTATCAAAGTCCGTGATATGTGTTATCCTGTCTGTGGGATGGTGCATATAAAAGATCCCTTGCTGCTAATAAAAAAAAGAGTAGCCCATGAAGTGGCGACAGCGGGTTTCCTCTCTCAATATCTGTGTGGTCCTCAACCATATGTTCGACGCCATATAACCGTAAATAAAATATGTTGAGTGCGTCGTTAAATAAAATATTTCTTTCCTTCCATAATTGACGTATGTATCAACAGTCGTCAAATAGACAATATCGATTTTAATCTGCTAAAAGCTCAAAACAAACCAAGAATTAGAAAATATAAGAAGGAAAAATATGGAAGGCATTCTAATACGCTCCACCGGCCTTGGTGGCGTCATGGTTAGGCCATCGGTCAACAGGCTGGTAGGTACTGGGTTCGGATCCCAGTCGAGGCATGGGATTTTTAATCCAGATACCGACTCCAAACCCTGAGTGAGTGCTCCGCAAGGCTCAGTGGGTAGGTGTAAACCACTTGCACCGACCAGTGATCCATAACGGGTTCATCAAAGGCCATGGTTTGTGCTATCCTGCCTGTGGGAAGCGCAAATAAAAGATCCCTTGCTGCTAATCGGAAAGAGTAGCCCATGAAGTGGTGACAGCGGGTTTCCTCTCAAAATCTGTGTGGTCCTTAACCATATGTCTGACGCCATATAACCGTAAATAAAATGTGTTGAGTGCGTCGTTAAATAAAACATTTTTTTCTTTCTTTCTAATACGCTCCAGAGCCAAATGGATCGACGAGGGAGAGAAAATTAATAAATATTTTAGCAATTTAGAAAACAGAAACTATATTAGCAAATCTGTGACCAAAATTGTATCAGACAATGGTACTATTGTAACCGACACAAGAAATATATGTATGGAAGCTAAGAAATTTTATGAAACGTTGTTTTCATCAAAAGAACATTTAATCCTAAAGTACGATCTTGACTACTTTTTGTTCTAAACATTTAGCAGTAAATAAATTAAATGAAGAAGAAACAGATTCCCTTGAAGGAGAAGTTATTTACGATGAATTGTTAAATGCTTTAAAAAAATTAATTCATAATATAGCCCTGGCACAGATGGATTTACCTACGAATTTTATAAATTTTTCTGGAAAGATATTGGCATCTACTCACTAAGATCAATAAATGAAGGTTTTAAACTTTCTGTTACTAGTACTCAAAAGCAAGGAATTAGTACATGTATCCCTAAAGGTGATAAACCAGAACAATTTTAAAACAATTGGCGTCCAATCTCTCTTGAACTGCTCTCTTAAACTACTGTCTTCAATCATTGCTGAACGTCTGAAAAAAACGGTTCTTCTAAAATTAATTAGTAAAGACCAAACTGGTTTCATGAAAAATAGATACATTGGTGCCAACATTCGTTTAATTGGTTAATACTGAATTATTTAATATTCCAGGGATGCTATTTTTAGTAGATTTTGAAAAAGCCAGATCTTTCATTGAAAATACTTTATCTTTGTTCGGCTTTGGAAATGACATAAGACGATGGATCCAAACATTACATAAAAATATTAAATCTTGCTTAATAGTTAATGGTACCTTATCTCCATGATTCGAAATTCATAGAGGCTGTAGACAAGGCGACCCAATATCTCCATATATTTTTTTATTATGTGCAGAGATTCTGGCTCTTATGATTAGGAATAATCCAGATATTAGAGGTTTAACTTTTAATAATCAGAATCTCCGCATGACACAATATGCAGATGACACCGAATTCATTCTGGAATTCGAAACACCAGTTATGGTACTCAGTGACTTTGCAGATATGTCTGTCCTGAATATTAACTATGATAAATCCCAAGTTATATGGATAGGTTCCAAAACAAATTGTAAAGATGCATATTTACCAAACCTAAAACTTGAATGGAATCCAAAAATATTTAAGATTCTTGGAATAAAATTCACAAAAACATATTAAAGAAATTACCAACATTAAATTTGAAAATAAATTCTTTGAAATTAAACAAATTATTAATAGATGGATGAAACGTTTTATTACCCCTTAGGTAGAATTGCTATCATTAAATCGCGGGGACCTGATAACCCCAACAAAATAATTCGAAACGTTAGTGTGTCACTGCCTGATAACGTTGCTAGCATGATAACTTTGGCATTGCTGGGTGTTATAAGGTCACCAGGAAATGAATTCTGCGCAGTGGGTTAACACGTTAGTAGGAAATTAGTTCTGCGCATGACGGATATTTGCTGAACGCACGCGCACACACACACACACAGACAGACAGACACAGACAGACAGACAGACAGACATACATACATACATACATACATATATATAATTGTTCTATTTTAATCAGACTGTAAAGCAGACAGATATATAATTATGTATAGTAATTTCATTTTCCATTTTAATCAGATTTCATAGCAGATACGTATAAATGTTTATAGGCATAAATATTCGATTTTAATCAGACTTCCTAGCATATACGTATAAATGTCTATAGACATAAATATTCGATTTTAATCAGACTGCATTCCCCCCACACACACCCCACCCCCACACCCCATTATAAATAAAATTGCTGTTTTCTCTACATAGTTGTATCCCAGTGGTAAAGCGCTCGCCGTGGTATGTGTTACCATGTCTATAGGATGGTACATATAAAAGATCCTTTGCTACAAATGGAAAAATGAAGCGGGTTTCTCCTCTAAGACTATATGTCGAAATTACCAAATGTTTGACATCTAATAGCCGATGATTAATAAATCAATGTATTCTAGTGGTGTCGTTAAACAAAACAAACTAACTTTAAAGATGGCCCAGTGGTAAAGTGCTCGCTTGACGCGCTCTCTGTATAGGCCCATTGGGCTATTTCTCGTTCCAGTCAGTGCACCACAACTGGTATATCAAAGGCCGTGGTATGTCCTATCCTGTCTATGGGATGGTGCATATAAAAGATCCCTTGCTACTAATGGAAAAATGTAGCGGGTTTCCTCTCTAAGACTATATGTCAAAATTACCAAATGTTTGACATCCAATAGCAGATGTTTAATAAATTAATGTGCTCTAGTGGTGTCCTTAAACAAAACAAACTTTAAAGATGGGCATAAGTGCGCTTGATCAACTCAAATAAAAAAGAAAACGGAAATGTGGAGAGAAAAGAAGAAGAATTTTCAGCTCACTGTTAACTAGAAATGCCAAATGATGGTCTTTAAATTCATATATTCTCATATATGTATTATACAGAATTATTAAAATGGTACATAAAATGATGTGTTATGTTTGTGTTGAAATATGGCAGAGCGTCAGGTCCCGTGTTTATAAAACTTAGCGCCTAGACTAAACACTCGAACAGTACGGACGGCGGACAAGAATGATAGCGATTTTTTGTTGTACTGATTAAATACCTTAAAAAATATACCCCCCCCCAAAAAAAAATAAAAAAATAATAATAATAAAAAATAAAAATAAAAATAAATAATAATAATAATAATAATAATAATAAATAAAATAATAATAAATAAATAAATAAACTTGGCCCTAAAATTAATTAAAATTTTTATTTAAGGGACAGTCCTGAGTTTGCAGCCATTGTAAAATGTTTGCGATAACAGAGCCTTGTTGGCGACTACTATTTCATACTAAATACATTTTCTTGTTTAGAACACGTGTCTGTATATCGAACGTGTTTGCAGTCCTTTTTTTAATGTTTGTAGCACTCGGTTTTTACTTTAATTCGTGATATATATATATATATTTTGTTTGTATGTATGAAATTATTGAGAGGTAAAATCCGGTTTCGGCTACTATAAGCATTAGGACACTGGTATTTCAAATAAGAAAATAAATATTATATTTAATTTGTATGTTACATCATCGAAAAGGCTTTATTGGTCGGAAATATTTTACAATGGTTGTAAACTCAGGACTGTCCCTCTCAATTTATATTAACAAAAATACCTTTAAAAATGGCACAGTGAATTTTGTTTTAATTCTGTAAATATTTCCACTAAATAGTCAGTAAAAAAAATAATTTTGTTTTCAAGCCAAAACAAAACCAAAGGAGAAAAAGAACCATTCATTTGTCTTAAGTATATGAATTTAGTACAGGTATATCCTTTATAACAAGTTTGCTACATTAACTATCGTCGCTGTTGTTTGTTTGTTTGTTGTTGTTGTTTTGTTTTTTTTGGGGGGAGGGGGTTTGTTGTTGTTTAGCGTGTATCTCTTCTTCTGGCTGAAACGGCAGATCTTTGACGAAACTGGAAGGCAGGAGATTTTGTCATGTGCCATGGCTGATATTTATCGGAACGAAAACTTGACCCAGGGACGGATTATACTTTAGGTAAGGGGGGTTTCCGAAACAATATGTAGTAAATGTTTATAATTTGAAATTATACATTTTATGTGGACATCAATTTAGATCTACGTGATAGGGTTGGGTTTTTTAGCCGGGGGGGGGGGGGGGGGGGGTCCGTGCAACTGGGAAACCCCCATAATCCGCCCCTATGACCGGCCAAGATATCGTATTTTCATAGTGGAACATTTATAACTACGTGCATATTCAAATGAAATTTATTTATTAGTTAGCTGTGTATATACGACTTAATTAATTGTTATTGTGTCACCTGCATTTATGCAATAACTTAGTCTTTAGTTAATCAGGGTCTAGCAATCGGTCCAATTAGTGTGAAACTAACTTACAGAAATTAAGAACTCTGTGGCTTTTAATTGTTGTCACCAGCTTATCTGCTAAGGACTATAACCTATGGCAATTCCGAATCAACAAACATAGGTAACTTATAAATATTCGTTTTTCTATATATGAAAATATATAGACCAAAAACCGGCCTCGGTGGCGCAGTAGTTAGGCCATCGCACTACAGGCTGGTAGGTACAGAGTTCGCAGCCCGGTACCAGCCCAAAGCGAGTTCTTAAGAGCTCACTGGGTAGGTGTAAGGCCACTACACCCTCTTCCCTTTCACTAGCCAAAGTAACAACTAACCCACTGTCCTGGACAGACAGCCCAGGACAGGGTGCTTGAACCGTAATTGGATGTAAGCATGAAAATAATTTGATTTGAAATATAGAGAGCGAAGGGTAGACCCAAGGAGGACAGATCTGCTGTCATTCCCCTGGGAAGTCTCAGTCGCAGTGTCAACTCTATCATCCACTTAAGAGCTTGGACCTATATAGTATCTGTATCATCATGTTGTTAACTTGTTAATCATGTTTCATGTTGTAAAGAAAAACAAGAAACTACATCACCAACTTGTGACTTCTGTTACTTCATTTACATTCATAAGAAAAACTGCACCGTGTTAGTATCTTAAGTTTCGCCATTTTCGTTAGACAAATCTTCAGATAAGTAGATCCATTAGCACTCAAAATAAGTAAGATTCCGTGGATGTATTTATCTAAAACCATCATTATTAAGATGGGACATTTCAGTTTCGTGTTTTGCGTTCTTATATTATAATCATCAGTTATTGAATGTCACTTTTATTTAGTGCTTTAAAAAATAAGGGATATTCAAAACGGCTTTTAAGAAAAATTAAACCTGAAACTGTTAGAGAATTAGAAAATCCCCTTAGGGCAACTGAACACTACACCATACAAACTTCAGCATAACCAACCACCCCAAATAAGAGCTGGCTCGTCTGCTACTTGTAACAAACCAGGTGTTGACTTCACAACTTACTAAACACAGTCGACTTTCGAAAGTCAACAGACCAAAATTGAATATCAAATTTGGACAGACATGAACTGTGATTTAAAAACTCCTGAGCGTTCATTCGTTTTTAAACACACACACACACACACACACACACAGACACACACAGACAGAGAGAGAGAGAGAGAGAGAGAGAGAGAGAGAGAGAGAGAGAGAGAGAGAGAGAGAGAGAGAGAGGAGACAACACACAAACACAGATACACACACACATAGATACACACACGCACACACTAACAGATACACACACACAGACACACACACACACACACACACACACACACACACACAGATACACACACACAGACACACACAGACACACACAGACACATCAATATACACACAGACACACACACACACACACAGACACACACACATAAACACACAGTTACACATACACACACACTCATACACATACACACACAACACACACAGAGAGATAAACACACATACACACACAAACGCACACACGGACGCATGCACAAACACACACGCGCGCGTGCGCGTGCGCGCACACACATACATCCAATTAATTTAATCGACATTGATTTATTAATCATCGGCTTTTGAATGTCAAATATTTGGTAATTTGACATATAGTCTGGTAGAGAAAACCCGTGACATTTTTCCATTAGGTCAGGTCAGGTCAGGTCAGGTCAGGTCATAGATTTTATGCACATTCAGAACAAGCCGGTGTTTTTTTTGGGGGTATGTGGGGGGGTATGAAAGGGGGTCGCTCGCGTTGGCATATGCAAGACAGCACAAGCAGCCCGACCAGGGTCGGTAGCGGGCGAGGGTTGGTTTCTCCATTAGTGGCAAGGGATTTTTTATATGCACCATCCCACAGACTGGGTAGAACATATCATGGCCTATGATATATCAGTCGTGGTGCACTGGCTGGAACGAGAAATAGCTCAACGGGATCGATCCTAGACTGACCGCGCCTCAAGCGAGGGGATTACTCACCCAAGAATAAGAACAGAAACATTTTATGCGTACCACTAAAATCAGTAGTGACCAGAAGAGTTACGTCGCATTATTTAGGCGAGGACTCGGGGATTTTGTAATATATGGGGCGTCACAAAATTCTAAAAGGAACTCTAGGGGTCGGGGGCATGTTTCTCAGAAACTTTTGAAATAAAGATAGTCAGTCACGCGTTTTCAGGGCAGTTTAGTTTGTATATTGTGGGTGATCAATGAAAAAAACACACCAAAAAAACCTGTAATTACAAGGGGACCCCGTGACTACCCCCCCCCCCCGGATCTGCCAATGTTATTTACAGGGAGGGGGTGGTGGTCTTACCGTTACTAAACATTATACGGGGGAGGGAGTACAAAAATGGCCAGATACTGCATTACGTAACCATTTTTAATATATACTAAGATATATAGGGTGTATGCCACCAAATCAAATCCCATAGATGACAATAGCTAGTAGCATATGTGGTTAAAGCTCCTACATGCAGCGTATCAATCGACATCTACACCTCGGATATAAATACTACCACATCTGACCCATAAAGTGAATCAGAAAAAAAATGAGGGTAATGCTGCTCATTTCAGAGATATTGGGGTAGCGTCTATGATTACTCTAGTCCCGCACAAAATGGGAGTACTTTTTTTTTCTTTTTTTTTTACAGGTACCCCATACATATTTCAAGCACAAGGCTATTTGGCACAGTAGTACTAGAACATAGTACACGAAATAAAACTGTATACATTTTTGGCCCAGATAAAATTTCTCTTTTTTACAACCAACACACATTTATCACCAATCACAGGATTTGTGTTATTAACTGCTCTATCAAAAGTTCAAACTTTGACCCAGCGGAAGTTATTTGGTTTAGTGCTACCTATAGGTCGGTCGATCGACACTCGTTATTCGGTATGAATTCATAACTTTTAAAATTGATCGTAGATTGAATAAATAATTTATCGAAAAGTCACAGGACTTGTGGTATTAAATGCTCCATCAAAAGTTCGAACTTTGACTCAGCCGGAAGTTAGTTGGTTTAGTACTACCTATAGGTCGACCGACACTCGTTATTCGGTATGAATTTATTGAAGTTCAATAAACAATGTTATCGAGACGTGCCAGGTGTGACGGCAAATCGACCGCCATGCTTAGCAGCGTCTTGTTGAAGCTAGCCGTTATCCTGGCGGCAGATGGTGCACCGCGCTACGCAAGGGAGACAAATCGATTGTGTCCACGCACACACTTTTGGTAACTTCGCACTGGACATCTAACGTAATGTGGCGTTCATTCAGCAATTGAATACCGAAAGGACGGAGTTAATTAACTTTGTTTTCCAATGTGAACAGCATCTTCTGAATACGCGGAGAATTAGTTAAGAGAAAGAGCGAATCAACTTTCTTTTTCCAACGTGAAATTCATCTTCTGGTTAAATGTTCGAGGAAAGCTAATCAAGACACAAAAAGGAAATTAAAGTGCAATGACGGTGACAGAATGATCTCGAGTCAAATTTGATACTCTACCTCACATCAAGTATGGGGCGAAGATTAACCCCTAGAAAAATTATCAATTATATTGTTTTTGTTGTTGTTGCCGTCATGGCGTATAAAGTGTTCTTTCAGGTAAGTTATTTGCCTGATATTCGATATAGAAGTGGTGGTGGTTGTGATCATGGTGGTGATCATGATGTTTTTGGTGGTGGTTATGATGGTGGTGGTGGTGGTTGTGATGGAGGTGGTTGTGATGATGATAATAGTGGTGGTGATAGTAATGGTGGTGGTGATGATGGAGGTGGTAGTAGTGGTGGTGGTGGTGGTAGTAGTAATGGTGGTAGTAGTGGTGGTGGTGGTAGTAGTGGTAGTGGTAATAGTGGTGGAAGTAGTAGTAATGATAGTAGTGGTAGTAGTAGTAGTAATGATAGTAATAGTGGTAGTAGTGGTAATAGTAGTAGTAATGGAGGTGGTAGTAGTAGTTGTAGTAGTAGTAGCAGTAGTGGTAGTAGCAGTAGTAGTACTAGTAGTAATGATAGTAGTAGTTGTAGTATTAGTAATGGTGGTAGTAGTAGTAGTAGTAGTGGTAATAGTAGTGGTGGTAGTAGTAGTGGTGGTAGTAGTAGTAATGGTAATGGTAGTAGTAGTAGCAGTAGTGGTAGTAGCAGTAGTAGTACTAGTAGTAATGATAGAAGTAGTTGTAGTATTAGTAATGGTGGTAGTAGTAGTAGTAGTAGTGGTAATAGTAGAGGTGGTAGTAGTAGTGGTAGTAGTAATGGTAATGGTAGTAGTAGCAATGGTACTAGTAGTAGTAGCTGCTAGCAGTGGTAGTAGTGGTAGTAATAGTAGTATAGTGATAGTAGTGGTAATTGTAGTAGTAACAGTGGTACAAATAGTAGTAGCAATGGTAGTTGCAGTAGTAGCAGTAGCAGTGGTAGTAGTAGTGGTGGTGGTGGTAGTAGTAGCAATGGTAATAGTAGTAGTAGTAGTAGCAGTGGGGGTAGTAGTAGTAGTAACAGCAGTGGGGTAGTAGTAGTAGTAGTAGTAGTAGTAGTAGTAGTAGTAGTAGTGATAATAGTAGTGGTGGTAGTAGTTGTGGTAGTAGTAGTAGTGATAATGGTAGTAGTAGCAGTGGTACTAGCAGTAGTAGCTGCTAGCAGTGGTAGTAGTGGTAGTAATAGTAGTGACAATGGTAGTAGTAGCAGTGGTACTTGCAGTAGTAGCTGCTAGCAGTGGTAGTAGTGGTAGTAATAGTAGTGACAATGGTAGTAGTAGCAGTGGTACTTGCAGTAGTAGCTGCTAGCAGTGGTAGTAGTGGTAGTAATAGTAGTGACAATGGTAGTAGTAGCAGTGGTACTTGCAGTAGTAGCTGCTAGCAGTGGTAGTAGTGGTAGTAATAGTAGTGACAATGGTAGTAGTAGCAGTGGTACTTGCAGTAGTAGCTGCTAGCAGTGGTAGTAGTGGTAGTAATAGTAGTGATAATGGTAGTAGTAGTAGTGGTACTAGCAGTAGTAGCTGCTAGCAGTGGTAGTTGTGGTAGTAGTAGTAGTAGTGATAATGGTAGTAGTAGCAGTGGTACTAGCAGTAGTAGCTGCTAGCAGTGGTAGTAGTGGTAGTAATAGTAGTATAGTGATAGTGGTAATTGTAGTAGTAGCAGTGGTACGAATAGTAGTAGCAATAGTAGTAGTGGTGGTGGTAGTAGTAGCAGTGGGGGTAGTAGTAGTAATAGCAGTGGGGTAGTAGTAGTAGTAGCAGCAGTGGGGGTGGAAATAGTGGCAGTGGTGGTAGTAGTAGTTACAGAGGGGGTAGTAGTAGCAGCAGTGGGGGTAGTGGTAGTAGCAGTGATAGTGATACTGATGATGGCGGTGATTACATTACATTTAATACAGTACAATCTAATACCACACGTAACATAGGCCATGTGTGTGTGCCTGTGCGCGCGTGTGTATGTGTGTGCATGAATGCGTGCGTGTGTGTGCGTGCGTGTGTGTGTGTGTGCGTGTGTGGATACGAAACAAGTAAAATCGGTCTCAACCACTAATCTTGTCAACGTTTCGTTACTATACTATTAACATCATCAGAAAACTGAACATATGATAAAAACCAAGCACTGCAAGCAGCAGTTAAAAGCAATATAAAAAATACATGCATGTGGGATAGGGTGTCTGAAAGGGTGAGTAGTAGGACCCCTACCCCCCTCCCCCAACACACACACACACACACACATACACACACACACACACACACACACACACACACACACACACTACTAGGAAACTCCGACTATTATAGGTAATTGAATAGTTTTTAGGTAATAACGTAGTTCTCGGAAATTTTTTTCATTTCTTTTTGTTTTTCCTTTTCATTTTGAAACCTGGATGTCCTTTTAAATCATGTTTGTTCGTCTCTATGCACAGAGTGACAAGGAAAAAGATTTTGATTCAGAAGAGTATAATCCAAAGAAGACAAAGAATGAATTCAATGATGACTTCATTGAACTGCACAGGCCAAAGGGTAAAGGTCGCAGTGACGATCACAGAGAAAAGGTCAAGGCCGTTAAAGACCCAGATGAATTGGACGATGACGTTGATGACGTCAAAAAGAAACAAAGAGACGAGACGGATAACCTTATAAAGAAAAAAGACAGAGGAAATAAACATGAGACGAAAGATAAAATTAACAAATATAAGGACCGTGCTGACACAGCGAGAAATCACGATTCTAAAAATCAAAAACACAGTGTTCATGAAGTCGATCAAAGAGATGATCACAAAATGGCGGAGCCTGTGAAAAAGAAAGCTGACGAAAATGTGAAGGTCAGGGTCACTGAAGCTGTTGCTAAGGTCGATGACGTCAAGCAGCCAAAAGACGACAGAAAACAGTTGCTAGAAGACGAGGACCGTCTGAGAGCCGAGCGACTGAAGAAGCTTCGCAAGGGCAGCGGCGAGTTTGACCTTGACGGTGATGACATGCAGACTTCGAAGGAAAAGAACGCGCGACGCAAGGCCTTCTTCAAGTCGCTCAGCGAGGTGCACGAGCAATTCGACGAGGACGCCGAGGACGACCACTTCCACGAACGTGACGACGACCTCGCCATCACCACGGCGGTGTGGAGCGACAACTACTTCGGCGCCCTGCAGCTCGTCGACAGCGTGCAGCGCCACCTGCCCAGGGTCGAGATCGGCCTGTTTGATCTTGGCCTCACTTCAGAGCAGAGACAGAAGGTATTACAATTTTACGTAGATTTGGCCTTATAAACAATAGTCCGTCCCATCCTCCTACAAAAAAAAAAAAAAAAGTTTGGTAAATAATTTCAGTTTGGTCTGACATAAGAAGAAAAGTAGAGGGGGGGGGGGGGTTCGAGCCTCGACAAATACCGATTAACTAGACGAGGTTGATATTTTACATATTAAACATTACGAGTTTCGAATTCTATTTACCCTATAACACTTGTAAAATAACAGTTGCATTCAATAGTAAGTAAATTACAGTATTAAAGTCATGTCCATCAGTAATATTACGTCATAACGATTAGCACAAATTAGTTTGACTTCACGCATTTTATTAACTAAATCTTATGAAAACGTAACGCTTAGGTATACTGGTTTACTTTCTTGTTTCAGCATAGATCCCTGTCGATGGGCCCATTGGCTATTTCTTCTTCCAGCTAGTGCACCACGACTGGTATATCAAATGCCGTGGTATGTGCTGTCCTGTCAGTGGGAGGGTGCATATAAAAGATCTCTTGCTACAAATGGAAAACAAATATAGTGGGTGTCCTCTCTAAGACTATATGTAAAAAATTACCAAATGTTTGAAATCCAATATCGGATGATTAAGAAATCAATGTGCTCTAGTGGTGTCTTTCTCGTTTCAGCTGGAGAGTCTGTGTAAGGTCAAAGTTCACAGAACTCTACTCATGCATATGCCGGATCATATGCAGGATCTGTCGCGAAACCTGTGGAGACCGTTTGTGCTTCAGGTAAACTACAAGTATATACTCTTCAAAAAAAGTAGCGGAACCTGAAATATTAAAACATACATTTTGACCACATACATCCTAGTAAAGAACGTTCTTGGAAACACTTTTAATGGAAATTAGAGGAAAAACTATATCTTATTCAGCAGCCAAGAAAAGGGGAAAAAATGACATAGAAACAAAACTATATGAAGACATAAAAACATTAGAAGAAAATCTAGCAGTAAATCTCAGTGAAATAGAAGAAAAGAAAACAAAATTGATGGACATTAGAAAAGAAAGACTAAAGGGACATTTTATTAGATCTCGAGCTAAATGGGTGGAAGAGGGAGAAAAGCCAACAAAATATTTTTGTAACATGGAATCTAGGAACTTTTATAATAAATTAATTTCAAAAATAGAAGAAGAAGATGGAAAAGTTATTACAGATCAAAAAGAAATATTGAAAGAAACCAAACTTTTTTACGAAAAACTTTATTCCAAACAAGTTGGGGAATATGAAAATATAGCAGTGAAAATTAAGGAATACAAATTTGATAAATTATCAGAGGACGATGCAAATAAATTAGAAGGAGAATTAACGTATTCAGAAATTTTATTTTATCTAAAAAGTATGAAAAATGACAAAAGTCCAGGTTCAGATGGTTTCTCAGCTGAGTTTTTTTTTTTAAATTGGATAGACCTAGGATATTTTATAGTTAGATCTATTAATTTCAGTTACAGTATCGAAGAAATTTCTAATGTGCAAAAGTTAGGTATTATAACATGTATTCCAAAACCAAATAAATCTAAGCAATTTCTTAAAAATTGGAGACCGTTAACACTTTTAAACTGCACCTATAAAATAGCATCAGGCTGTATTGCAAACAGGATAAAAAACATTTTAGATAAAATTATTGAAAAGGATCAAACTGGATTTATAAAAGGGAGATACATAGGCGAAAATATACGTTTAATATACCAGGTCAACTACTATTAGTAGACTTTAAAAAAGCTTTTGATTCTCTATCATGGTCTTTCATTCAAGAAGCTTTAGATATTTTTAATTTTAAGACTTCTATTAAAAACTGGATAAAAACATTTTATAAAAATTCTGTCTCAGCAGTAATACAAAATGGACACTTATCAGGTTTTAAATTAAATAGAGGTTGTAGGCAAGGTGACCCATTATCTCCTTACATATTTGTAATATGTGCGGAAATACTTGCAATTTTAATACGTAGTAATAAAGAAATCAAAGGTATAAATATTGATGGAGAAGAATTCCTGATTTCTCAATATGCCGATGACATTACCTTTATCTTGGATGGATCCCCAAATTCCCTGTATAATACACTTACTACACTGGATTTCTTTGCAAAAATATCTGGTCTGAAGCTAAATTATTCAAAGTCAAAGATAATATGGATAGGCAGGAAAAGATATTCAAAAGAAGTGTTTCATCATTCTAGATGGAAGTTAGCATGGTGTTCAATTAAATTTACTTTATTAGGTATTAATTTCTCTTTAAATTTACAAGATATTATTAAAGATAATTTCGAGCCAAAAATAGAAGAAATGGCAAATTGTATTAAAAGCTTGGAGTGCCCGTACACTTACACCATTAGGCAGACTCACAGTGTTAAAATCACTAATATTACCAAAAATAACAAATTTGTTAATTTCGCTACCATCCCCGTCAGAACAGTTAGTTGAAAAGTTAAATAAGCGATTTTTCAAATTCATTTGGCAAAATAAACCTGACAAAATTAAAAGAGATGTTATAATTCAGGACCATAAAAACGGGGGGTTAAAAATGATTAAATTATCTACGTTTATAACATCATTAAAGTCAACGTGGATAAGAAGGTTATTTTTAAACAACACAAAACTGGCATGTCTCTTCTCGTCAGTTACAGGTATATCGACCAAAGAACTACTTATATATGGTGATCATTTTATTAATTTAAAAATTAAAAATATGACTAACCCTTTTTGGGAAGATGTTCTAGATAGCTGGCGAAACATCCAGTGTAAACAACCAATAGAAAATGAAAACGATATAGCTGGTATAAACATTTGGTTTAACAGTAAAATATTAATAAATAAGAAGCCTATTTTTTATTAAAAAAAATATGCAGAAAATGGAGTTTGTTTCATTAGTGATTTAGTTAATACTGATGGAGGATTTCTAAATCTATGCGATTTTATTGCAAAATGTAATATAAAAACAAATTTTCTAGAGTATGCTTCTTTAATTAATGCAGTGAAATGTTTCATAGGAATATATGGAAAACATAATGATGAAATAAACGAGTCAATTACAAACGAAAAACCAGTCTATCCCCACAAGCTAAAACAACTTCTTAAAGACAAAACGGGATGTAGAGAAATATATAAATTGTTATGCTACACAAAAACCATTCCAAAGTCTCAATTAAAATATAAAAATAAAGGTTTTTGTTATTCACCAGCAGAATGGAATATATTTTACAATATACCATTTAAATGCGTTAGAGATACAACTTTACGTTGGTTTCAATATAAAATTCTACACAGATTTCTCGCTACTAACACATTTCTATATACAATACATTATATTAATTCAAATAAATGTACTTTTTGTAATCGTATGCCGGAGACAATTGAACATTTATTTTATGAGTGTTGCTATGTTAAAGAATTTTGGAAAGATATTACAAACTGGATATTCAATACGATAGAAGAGTGCATAATTATAGATAAACATATTGCCATTTTGGGTCTGCTTAAAAAACCCCAAATATATATGCAATAAATTGGTTAATTATTAACATAAAATATATTTATTCCATGAAAATACAAAAACAAAAATTAATATTCTCTGCCTTAAAAACTATAATTAAAGAAGTTGGAAACTGAAAAATGTATCTTATATAAAAATGGTAATTATGAAGATTTCAAGACAGTATGGGAGCAGTGGTATAATTTATTTCAAACATCATAAAAATGTATTAAATCTATCAAATATTGAGATATATTTATTTCTAAAATACCTTCTTCGCACTTTATACTCCTTCACACATCTTTTTATAATACTTTCTTGTATCAATACTAATTCCGTACATAACATCTCCTTTTTCTTTTTTTTTCCTTCTTGGACCCAGAAAATAATAATTTAATTTTTTTTAATAAAAACCAAACAAACAAAATATCAACAACAACAATATACATTGATTTTATCTATTCGTGTGTATATATTTAGCCATTTATATGTATGTATATAAAACTGTGTATATCATATGAAATTTTAAAAATATTGTGAGACAGTGAGCTCAGGGCACCCCAACCCTGACACTGCCTTTTTATATTCTGGGGACAATAAAATTTAAAAAAAAAAGAAAAAAAAAAGAACGTTCAGGTCTGTTTATCAACACACCGAAAAACATTCCATAGTTTGCACATGCATCGCGCAGTTGCCCCGTACACGTACGTGGCTTGTCAAACTCAATTTCGATAATTTCCAGAAAGGTAGATTAATCACTGAAGAACATTATTTCTGTCAATCTTTTTCATTCTGTTAATAATACAGTTATTATTGTTTTGTTTTTAGTCATTTTTTATTGTTTGAACTTGCTATTTACTGATAAAAAAAAAACCCCGTCAACTTTCATTTTTCACTTCTGACCCCAATCGTCCTTCAAGATCTTTGGTGGTCATAAAACCTACTGTAATACTGAACTACCGGTTGTAATGTTTGCCCAATTAATTCACTATTATCATATAACCATTCCCCACAGCTAATATACCTTACAATTTTGTCCATTGTAAATTCTTATTAGAGTTCCATTACTTTTTGGAAGAGTATATATACGACCACCATAAGCGTACGAGGGCACGGGGGGTGGGGGGGGGGCTGGTTCAACTGGCCCCCTATTGCTGGACCAAAACCTCAAATTTGGGCAAATATGATGCAGATATTCGGGCACAATGTGCTAACCTGATAACTTTCTACAATGTATTTCCATTATTCTACCCTCAAATGTAGTTGTACCCCAAATAAAAATGCGTAGTGATTCGTTTACAACCCTATATAGCTGTTCTGAAGTAATCTTAATATGAATAAATATTGTTATGCGGAATGGGGCATTTTCGTTTAATTCGGGCAAAAGCCAGCCTGCCCCCCCCCCCCCCCCCCCCCCCACACACACACACCTACAAAAATGGGAGCCGGTACGCCTATGACGGCCACAATTTTCAGTTATCTTCCCATTTGGTTGACCAAAATCCGGAAATATATCCACAGAATTAGTCTGCTGTTTGACTGCTTATTTTAGGGCAGATAGCTGTTTTAATTACAATTAGACCGAAGTTGATATTAAGATAGAGTATATAGTTTGTAAACGTGTAACTTGTTAACATTGAAGACTTGTTTGTGGTAATTCCAGCCCATGCAAATGCAGTACTTTCAGTGTAAAATGGGTGTGCACCAGCCAGGTTTAGTATGTTTGTTTAAATCAATATCCCGAGAGAAAGAGTTGGACAACAGTGGTTGTCCTTTCTAGAATGTTTCACCAAGGCAGACAAAGATGCCTACTGCTATTAATGCATGCAGTATAACTACTAATGCAATACAGAAACAAACAGCGTAATATAAATAATTGGGGGGGGGGGGGGGGGGGGGGGGGGGGGGTCGTTTAAAGGTCCCATGTCAAAGTTGAAACTACAATATTTCGTTATTTTCACATTTAATTTTAATAAATAACTACAAATTAATCGATTATACGCATAATATTTCAATAATTAACTCAAGAATAATGTTTAAAAGTCTTGCACTGGACTAAAAGAGGGGATTCCCCAATAATTTGTGGCTAAATAAAATATACCACAGTGACCATCTTTGGGTGGTAGGGTTTTTTTTTTTTTTTTTTTATGTTGTTGTTGTTTGCGTGCGTGCGTGCGTGCGTGCGTGCGTGTGTGTGTGTGTGTGTGTTTTTTGGTCAGTTGTCTGTAATAAATTATGGGGAAAACTTAGTATGTTGAATGTGTACACATAAATCTGTGACGTCACTAGTTAATGCGTGTAAATACTTTGTTTTCTATTAGTAGATGGAATTATTTGGTTGTAAATTTTTTTATAGGCATATAGCTGAATGTATAAACTTTGTTTCAAAGCAAAAATTAAGAAATATTTTGGCGGGAACCGCCATTATGGCAACTTTGACATAGCACTTTTGATACATCGTTTCTCACGAGTTCCAAAGACGAAAGATTAGATGGTTCGTTCAGTAATTTTGTATTTAAAGGCATATTGTCACAGACCACTGACCTATTTAATGGTCTAACAAAGTATTACCTGAACAAAAATAATTTGATTTGTCCCAAAATATATTATATTCAACCATCTTCATAACCACCATACTCCATTTATTAATGACATTTTGTAAAAATAATTAAAATATGGCAATGGTCCATAATTCAAAAAACTAAAATTGCCGAGAGGGATGACATGGATTTCACTCCATCATGGTTCAGTTAAGGTGATGTGATAGCTAGATTTGGCTTCCAACAATTAATGTAATTTTTATTTATTATCCATTTTTAGAGAAATAAGATACTTAAATCCGTGACAGTATGCCTTTAATGGACTATCGTGAGTTTGTTACTATTGTAGCATGTTGACGAAATTAACTAAAATGTTGACTAAAACTTCATATTTTAAAATATATTTTCTTGATTAGAATATCCAGAGCCGGTTTAAGGATCTGTGGGGACTGTAGCACAAATAACAGCGGACCTCCCCTTCTCAGGATATATATTTTGCAACCCCCTCGGGGAGAGAGGAAAATAAATGTACACATCACCGCGGGGTCCCCTGAAGCGCCGGTTTATTGTAGTAGCAAATGTAGCACGTGCTACGGTCCCCAAGCTTCAGAAGGCCCCGTAGCACGTGCTACATGTGCTACTAGAAAAAACCGGGTTAGTGGTTAGTAGTTAGTGAAGGCTATAATCTGTTACTGTTACTTTATTTACGTGCCTATATCTAAAAGATGTTCGGGCACAGGCTATACTCAATTACTACTTTCGTTTCTTTCTAGATGGCGCTTGGAACGTACGGTCACGTGATATATATTTCGCCCGAAAGGAAACTAAAATCAATAAAAGATTTCAAGGGATTTGTTGCCCAGTCGCGTATCGGCGGAGTGTCGATCGTCGGTCGAAGAAGAGATTACTCGACGTACGTCGTCACCCACCCCGACATGTACCACTACTTCAACACCGACATCAAGAACCTACAGCGGACGAAGCACGTGGAGATATCCATGATCATTCTCCACAACACAGTGCAGGTCCGGATGAAGTTCATGCGCTGGCTGTACGGCTGCGCGGTGGAGGAGTGGTGTATCGCTCCACCGGGCTCGCACACGAAGTGCGACCACAGATTGCACGCCAACTCGAGACTGTGGGCCAACTGCCACCGCTACGACGAATCGGCCATTAACATTTTACTGGCGAGTTGGCACAATTACCAAACGAAACACTACATCCGGCGTGACACGATCACAGCACACTACGACGGTCGCGACGTCTCTCGTAAATTAAAGTACTGTGACTCGGCTAGACAGATAGGAGATTTATAACAAAAATACATTTAAATTCAATTTACAATCGTAAAATTTAAAAAATTGTTTTGTTTAACGACACCACTAGAGCACATTGATTTATTATTCACCGGCTATTGGATGTCAAATATTTGGTGATTTTTACATATAGTCTTAGAGAGGAAACCCGCTAAAAAAAATTCCATTAGTAGCAAGGGATGTTTTATATGAACCAGCCCAGTGACAGGATAGCTCATACCACACACAGGACAATGGTAAAAATCCATAGCCTTGGCCAGGCACGGATCCAGGATTTTTTAAATAGAGGGGGCCCAAAACCCGGTGTTGTTTTGGAAATTTAGAATGTAAATGCGTACGCGATAAGTTTGCATTTTGTGTGTATTCTGTAAGATATATTGTTTGACGAAAGATAGGGGGCCCGGGCCCCTTGGGCCCCGCCTGAATCCGCTCCTGATAGTTACGCTCTAATCCTGGCATGTTAAGAAAATCACCACAGTAATTAACACTGGTAATAAGGCCACAGCAGAAAATATGTCGTGGGAAAAATAGCCTCCACGGCGTTCTTGAGGTGAATATGTAAGGTGTGAGTTTAATTTGTCAGTATTACAAAACAGGGTGACATACATTGAAAGTTCGACAAAATCGTTGGGTGGCAATTTCCACGGCACGTGGGTTACAGTCGCATCGTTGGGTGGATGGCACGTGAAAGGAAAGAAGTGGAATATCTGTTTAAGAAACCCGCTGCCGCCATATAGACTACTCCTACCAACTAAGGTGTAGGAGGTTCTGTATATACACAAGAATAAAACACGCCTCCAAAGAACGTTAAAGTTTGTTTTGTTCAACGACACCGCTAGAGCACATTGATTAATCATCGGCTATTGAATGTCTAACATTTGGTAATTTTGGCATACAGTCTTACAGAAGAAACATGCTTCATGTTTCCATTAGTAGTTAGAGATCTTTTATATGGACCATCCCATAGACAGGATAACACATACCGCGGCCTTTGATATACCAGAAACTGAACTGGTTGCTTCACTCATGTTTGTAATCCTTAGTTGAAAACTCAAGGATTTTCATGAAATATAACAGTACAATGGCCAACGTATTGCTTAAAGTTAAATGAATACTGCTTGAAGATGTCTCATTAAGTGTTGCATTCCCACCTTATGCACTACAGATGCCAGTCGCTGTCTACAGTGCACATTTGATATCCACTTGGACGAGCATATGCCAGGAGTAATATAGGAGCTACAAAATTAAGGGATCCGAGAAAATGTTTTAAAAACTTTTGCAAGATAATCAACCCAAAATTATAGTAGAACGATGAACATTTATCTGGCCATTCCATTCAGTTATCGTTAGACCATCTCAGATTAGAACTGACGAGAGATTCAAGAGCAGTACTTTCAGTGGGAAATGTGCATACGTTTTCCATTTTCTTTATTGGTATGCTTCCTGATCACTTACAAGTGAATGACCATGTATGAAAATAAAAAAAAGCAGATGCTAATACACTGACTGCGTCTACCGTATTGGGTTGTGTCAAGAACTAGCATATTGTTGGTATTGTTTGGCATCACTTAAAAGATGATACAATAAACATATCTGTTCGTAAATGTCATTA
Organism: Gigantopelta aegis; assembly: GCF_016097555.1. Lineage (NCBI taxonomy): Eukaryota > Metazoa > Mollusca > Gastropoda > Neomphalida > Peltospiridae > Gigantopelta > Gigantopelta aegis. The sequence continues at coordinate 45,630,603 of NC_054699.1, read as the reverse complement.
GAGGAACATGGGAAAAAGTAGTGTGGTCTTCCACAATTCACACCACGAATGATGCCATCAATGCTTGACCCAATTATGTTTTAAACATGAAGTCGGTATGACACGCCATCCGCATTTTGGTATAGCACTTGACTAAACTGATGACAGTTAAAGCACAGACTGATCAATCTAAGAGATAACTGACAAATTATAGGCAGCTCCAGTAATAACGACATTCTAAGAACAACTAGTATATTTTAATTTTCTTGGCTGTCTGAGAATGAAAATTGTACAGACAGACAGACAACTCATTTTACGTGCCCCTATCCACGAAGGTTCAGGCACGCCCACCACGGATTTAGCCTCTGACTTCGCCAGTGACTAACTCCGGAGCAGGGGGGGGGGGGGGGGGGGGGGGGTAAGTTTGAGGTGGGCGGAATTTGGAAAAAAGCCATTTAGTAAAGTCAACGCGAGCGCGGACCAAATAGCAGACACTTCGCAAACTTGAAGTAACACCGAGTGGAAGCCGTGTTCTGATTGGCTGAATTTCAATTCCTCGGTGAAGCCTGTTTTTTACCTAAGTCTACAAAGAGTAACTGCCTCCAAATACATGTCCGGATTCAAAAATTTAACCCAAAATAGTTAAGACTGCTCAGCCAAAAGGTTTTTAAGGTGATTTTGAGCAATTGAACGGGCGCCAAAGTAAAATGCGTTAGACTACTTATAAAAAAATAAACGTAAGAATTTTGAACTGCTTCCAAAATGTTTAGAGTCTAACTAGCCCAATAAAAGAGGTTGGTACTCACGGAGGAAAGGTTGACTAGGGGGAGGAGAGCCAAACCCTGGTGTCCAGATGGGGGATCAGCTGGTGTATATCCGGCTTCGCTAGCAGTCTAGTGATCACAGGATACTGTTTGCTGAACACCTTCTTCATCAGGCGATGAATCGAAATGTTGTCCATTTCTGCAAACAGTAGAGCCTGGCTGTAGCGGTTGTCCAGATGATGGGTAATACTCACAGCCGACCGCCCATCCTTGAAGGTCACTGGGTGCATCTCAAATTCGCCTTCAGCGTTCGGGATGTCCTCGAAGTTCCGGCATCGAGGTACTGCCAAGAGACTTTTGATGTCCGGAACGTCAATTACAGCGCATTTGGAGAAGCGGCGATCAAGTTTCCCGTGCAGAGTCCAGGAGTCCATGGATTCGCCGGACTCTACACCTTCGGGGGGTGGCGGAGGTTGTTTTGGTGGTGTTCTGATGTTGGTAACGGTTGTCGCCACTTCTGCCTTGCGCTTTCCAACAGCTCCTTGGCGGTCCGGGATAGCCATTAGTGACACCGGTAAAATTGGTGACACATCAATGCTATCCAGAGTATGACGTGGCGAAGTGCTGGATCGAGTCGGAGTTCTAGTTACACTAGCCTCGTGAACTCGGACCGCATCCGAAGTGGGAGCTGGGCCAGTCGAAACTGGCTTCTCTTCCTTCTTCTCGGTGGAAACTGCAGGTAACGGCGAAGCAGAAGGAGCCGCTGCCGGTGGTTTAGCCACCGGGGTTGGCCCCCCCTGAACCGTTCCTGGCGGGTTTCTCCTCTTCTTCCTCGTCCTCCTCTTCTTGGTTGGAACCGGGTCGCCGTACACCAAGGTCACGGCTGCCCGTGACCCGGTGTACGCGACGCGGTATTCCAACAACACTCCATATGTTGTTATGAGTACCCCCAGGTGGGGGGGTAACTCCAGAGAGCATGCACACAGGTCCTGCTTCATCTTAAATGCAAGAATCGACGCAAGAATCGACTGGGAAAATTGTACGGTACTGACTCAAGGTCAAGGTCAAGGTCAAAAAGGGTTTTACGTGCACGTTCAGAGCAAGCTGTTGTAGCGCACGCCTGTCGTGGGCACAGGTGCCGGCCTTGGCCGGTCTCTCTGTCCAAGACAGGAAAGGTGGGGGGAGGGGAAGGAGAAGGGGCCGTCTGCACTGGCAGGTGCAAGGGAGCACCAGCAGTCCGATTGAATCGGTAGCAGGCGGATGGGTTTTGGGGTGCTATGGAATTTTGAGTGGAGCGATTTACCAAAAGAGAAAAGGTGCGCAGTTTTGTTGAGTGATTTGGCGCAATTTTGAACGGTCGGTCGAAAGGTAAAAAATGAGCTAGTATAGGTTTTGGAATTCGAGTGTAACTCGTTAGTGGTTCGAGAGTAGCTCGTTATTTATAGACCTTCATGATGCTGGTTGTCTCCCTAGGCTGTCCATGGGTCCTTAGAAGGACCTGACCTATTCAGGTCGTGGCATGACAGCCCAGAGGAGACTCGTGCAATTGTGTAGACACTGGTAGGCAAGGCAATTTGTTCCGGGGTGGTCGAAGCGCAGGTGTTGATTTGGTCTTCAATTTGCTCCTCAGTGACACCAAGTACATTCCAGCAGCGAGTATTTTGGTTTATTGGGGTGGGGGCGGCCGATATTCTTTTGTTCGGCCTTCCCCGGGTGTTTGCAATTGTGTACTCGGAACCGGTTTCTTTTGTCCGGTTCCTTATTTGAGCACGTGCTGGCCATTTAGTGTTGGGCGGATGCATTGTTATCATTAGTCAATGCATCCTGTGTGCTGTTTGCGGTGAGCATGCTGTCTGTGTGTAGTCCTAGTTTGGTGTTTAGGTTGTACCTATTGTCTTACGTCCCTATTCTAGTGTATCCAACGGTCATCATGACCACCCTTCCCCCCCATGCCTCTGTGTAGGTTGGTTAACACAGTGGCTGGGGGGGGATTAGTCTATTCTGGTTATCTAATTTGAAGGGCACGCCCTTGTAGTGTGTGTATTGGTTAAAAAAGCCTAGTGCCTAGCATATTATTTAACATACAATGAAAGAGAGAGAGAAGAGAGAGTTAGTTGGTTAGTAATGAATAGTCACATACATCACAGTCGTCCTTTTCTGGCGTGCTAGGTAATAGTGGTTTTTGTTTTGATTTGGTTTTTCTCCCCCGCAATTTCAAGTGATTATCGCTATCTATTGGTAACTGTATATTACTTTGTTTGTGGGCTAGCGCCATTAACTATATTGATCTTACTTGGCCGGTCTTCTATATTCTGTTCTCTGGTTGTCTTTCAGTGCCCTAGGTGACTTACCGCGTCTGCTAGTGTTATTCATTACTAAGTGCATGGTGCAAATACATAAATGTGCGTTATATATATAGGTAGGTTTTTGTGGCTGGCTGGCTTGGACCCATGGGCGGCTGAAAAGAGAGAAGTTGATAATTAGTGGTCCTACCCTGATTGGTACATAGGTTTGGGATGGCTGGTTACTTTCTTGTTCAGCTGTGTTACTGTGGTCACATACGGAATGGTATGCATGATTTTACCAAGTTGTTTTTGAAGAATAGTTAGTAACCTGTTATATTAATATTAGTATATTCGGAAGTTCGCTACCTCCCCACCTTTGGCCACTTATAGTAGAGTGCATCGTTTCCGAGTTCTAAGTGGTAGCAGCTCGTACATAAGGGCTTACAAGCGGGTGGTTTTGAACATTCTTTATGTATAGTTTAGTTAACAGTTTAGTTTAATGTTTTGGTTTGGAGGGCCGGGCTGATTGTCAAACCTACTAATAATTTGATAATATAATATGTACATTAATCTATACGGAAGAAGTTTTTTTTTTTTGTTTTTTTTTTTTAATTTTAATTACAACTCTTGTGTAGGGGTGTACAGGTGGTTAGTTTTGAAGATTATTTTATTTATTTATAACTCTGGTTTGGTGGACTGGACGAACCGATAAACTGCTTTGAAAGTTTTATGCTTTAGGCATTTATCCGGGTTTAGTAGAAAGTTAGGCGTTATATGTTTATTATGGTTACCATCGGTGATTGATTTTAACATTAGTTGTCTCTGGGTGGTATGTAGCGTGCAATCCAGGAGATAGTGTTTCATATCTTCCCGGGTGCCACAATCACATTCTGGGTTTAATTTAGTAAAGGAGCAGCTGTTTAGTTTTGACGATTGTCCTAGGCGTAGTTTAGTGATTAGCTTATCCACATACGTGTTTTTGTGTTTAGGTCTTATAGAGTTAACTAGAGGCTTGATGTTATAGTGCCATGTGTTTTTAGTTAGGTCCCAGCTAGCTTGCCATTGGTTTACGTAGTGTTTTTTTGCTTTTGACATGAGCTCTGTTATTCCTAAGGGTAGTGTGGTAATTGTGCTGGTAATTGCTAGTGCTGTTTTTGCTCCATAGTCGGCTACTTCGTTACCAATTATTCCTACGTGGGCTGGGACCCATTCGAAGACTACTGTTAATTTAAGTTTGTTTAGCTCGTTAAGTACTTTGTGGATGGCTGCTAAGATGTCAGGCCTAGTAGATTTGTTAGTTTGTAGAGATTGGATTGAGCTAAGGCTATCAGAGAAAATGACGCTTTTAGGGTATTGTTTACTTTTAATCCAGATTAGTGCTTCGTAGATGGCTGTCAGTTCTGCTGTGTAGACTGATAAGTTGTCTGACAGCCTGGCGTATTTAACGAGTTTAGCGTGTTTAGATATCTTTTCTTCCACTACTGCGAAGCCAACCCTGCCATTGTCCGGGGTTTTTTATCCATCTGTGTAGACGTGGATGTGTTCTGGGTAGTTTTCATTGGCTGCTGCTTCAAACAGGACTTTTTTAAATGGCGGAAACGGTGTTTCGTCTGTGGCTTTTTTAATTAGGTATGGAGTGTGGCATTCCATAGGTTGATTAATGTTATATAGAGCTACTGGTGTGTTATCAATTCCGACTTCTATTTCAAGTTTACTGGCCCTGGTGGCGAATGAGTCGTTAAGTTTTTTATTTTTATTAAATTCTAGCCCTGGTTTAGCAATTATAGGGGTAAGTTCTTGAACTGGATGGTCTAATTTAAGCGAGTGGATTTTTAGGTGGTATTTAAGATGTTGTAGGTTGCGGCGATATTTAAGTGGCATGATGTTAAATTCTACCTCGAGGCTTTGGCCGCTGGTGTTACGTGGGACTTTGGCTATTGTTCGTAAGGCTTGGTTTTGTATGATATCTAGTTTTTGTAGCAGTTTGGGGTCGGCGCAGCTGTAGGCTTGGGCTCCGTAGTCTATCCTGGAGAGGATACATGCTTTGTAGACGAAAAGCATTGCTTCCGTTTGCGCACCCCAACTGGTACCTGAGATTGCCCGTAGTAAGTTTAGAGTGTTTTTAGACTGTTTGATTAGGTTATTTATATGGTCGCTAAAGGTTAGTTTTGAGTCGAATGTTACTCCCAGGAATTTAAAGGTTTTGACCCTTGGGATTGGTTTGTTATTTGAGGTTATTTGGTGGTTATCGGATGAGTTGACCTTATGGAATAGCATGCAGACTGTTTTGGTTTCTGATAGTTTTATGCCCCAGTCCTGGGCCCAGTTATTGAGTTTATTCATGTCGTTCTGCATGAGGCTAAATAGTTGTTTAGTTACTCTGCCTGTGCGCCAAATGGCGCAGTCGTCGGCGAAGAGGGCTGTGTTTAGGGGGGTGGTAGATTTAATTTTATTCTTGGCGTTAAGCGCTTTGCTTATATCATTGATAAAGATGTTGAACAAGGTTGGTGATAGGACTGAACCTTGTGGGATACCGTTTATTATTTCAGTTTTTTGGGAATAGTGTCCGTTTACTCTAACAGATATTGATCGGTTGTGAATGAAGTTATTGATAAAATTGAACATATTGCCCTTAATGCCGTTAGTTTTTAGTTTGCTGAGGAGTCCCTGTCGCCATACCATATCAAATGCTTTTTCAATATCTATAAAAATTGCTAGTACTTTATTGGATTTGCGGAAGGCGTCATTTATGCTATTTTGTAATCGAACTATCTGGTCAATTGTTGAGTGTTTAGTTCTGAATCCGCTTTGTACGTTAGTAATTAGCTTATTCTCTAGTAGGTAGTTATTTAGTCGCTTATTGATGATGGTTTCTAAGGTTTTGCATAGGTGCGAAGTGAGTGTTATTGGCCTATAACTACCCGGGAGCGAGTGATCTTTGCCCGCCTTTGGGAGGCTAAAGCACTCCGCGTGCTTCCACGCTGCGGGCATGCGACCCCCCTCCCAGATCCTGTTATAGAGCGACAACACTACTTCAAGGGTTACATCTGGCATATGTTTTAGCAGCGTGTAGCTGATTTGGTCTGGCCCTGTGGCGGTGCTTTTTTTAGATTTAATGGCTGCTTTTAGTTCAACTAGTGTTAGCGGTTGATTAAATTCTAGGTTGTCCGTATTAGGCTGAGTATCACTTTTAGTATTATTTGTTGGGAGGTTGTTATCTTTCTTAAGTTTATTAAAGAATATTTCGGGGAAGTTTTCGTTGCTGCTGTTTTTGCTAAATGTTTGACTGAGGAGGTCTGCCTTTTGTTTATTTGTGGTGGCTAGTTTATTTTTTTTGGAGGACTGTAGTGAACGTGCGTTGTCCTTGGATGGCATGAACCTTCTTCCACATTTCCCTGATAGAGGTTCTGGTGTTGATTTCCCCGCAGAATGTCTGCCAGCTAGCCTGTTTAGCTTCCGTGATTAGTTTACCTATTTCTTGTTTTGCTATTTTTATATTTAGTATGGTATTCTGGTTTACCCGTTTTCTTAAAGAGTTTTCTCATCCTATTTCTGAAGCTACATTTTGCTTGAATTACATCTGTCCACCAAGTTACAGGTGAATTTTTTGTGGGTTGTTTAGTTTTAGGTATATTTTTTTCAGCTATTTGGATTATTTCGTTGGTGATTTTAGTGGTTGCATCATCTATATCTATGTTAGGTACTAGTTTAAGTTTGCTGCAGTCGCTTGTAAAGCCTGCCCAGTTGGCTTTACTAAATTTGAATTTAGGTAGGAATTTTTGTTGTTCGGTATACGCTATGTTACTTTTATAGGTAGTTAGTATGGGTAGGTGGTCGCTATTAAGAGCATCTAGTACCTCCCATTGGGCGTTTGCTCCTATGGTGTTAGAGGTTATGGTTAGGTCGATGGCAGAGGAGGCTGCTAGATGGTCGTGAAAGTAGGTGGGGCTGCCATCGTTGAGACATACTAAGTTGTTTATATTAATGAAGTTTTCGAGTATGTCGCCCTGCGTGTCGGATTGCTGGCCTCCCCATAGTGGGCTATGGCTGTTGAAATCACCTACTAGGATTAGGTTATTTTTTTGCGTAATAAGTTTGTTGTAGTCGTTTATGGTTAGTTTTTTGAGGGCCGCTCCTGGTGGGCTATAGACATTGATGACATCTATAGGCATTTTTTTATTTAGTACTGTAAGTCCTAGGACTTCCAGATTGGTATTTAAGGTATCGGTTTTAATTTCGCTGTGTGGGATTGTATTTTTAATGAGCGTGGCTAGGCCACCTCTAGTGCTATTCTCTCGGTGTTTATAGTATGTTGTATAGCCCGGTATTTTAAATTGTTTAGTTGTTATTTTTTTTTTTTTTTTTTTTTGGGGGGTCCAGTCCCTAACCAGGTTTCTTGGATACATATTATGTCCGGCTTGTTGTTATTGGTGCTAATTAGTTGGATGAGTTCAGCACCATGTCCCATTGAGTGGAGGCCTTTAGCGTTCCACTGAAGAACACTAAGGCTTTTATTGTTTGGTTTATCATTAATTTTTACGGTGTGTGGAGACTTGTCTCCCATTGTCTGTCCTGGAGTTGGGTTTAGTTATTTAGGCAGAGTTTGATTTTTAGTTGATTGATCGGTTTAAGTTATTTTTTAGCTCCGCTACCTCTTGCGCTAGTTTTTCTAAAATTTTGGTTAGTTCACTAATTTGAGAGTTTTCTTTGTTTTTGACCATTTCGGCGTAAGAGATGGTTGTCGAAATTGGTTTGGATTTAAAGGTTGTTTGGTTTATCTGGTTTATTTGGTTGGATTGGGGTTTTTTTGAGTTGTTGAGCTGCCGCATCGCTCTTTGGAAGTGGTGGCAGCGGTTATCATGGGCCATGTGCCGGCTGAGGCAGTTAGGACACTGGATGGGTCGTGTACATGGGGAGTTTAGGGAGCTTCTGGGGTGTCTTTGGCCGCATCTGTGGCATGTTGGCATCTCTCGGTGGTGTCGGCATTTGTTGGCTCCGTGGCCCCATTGTTGACAGTGATGGCATTTAGATGGTTTTATTTCGTATTCTTGTAATTTATACCTGCGACCTGAGATAGTGATTGAGTTATCTGTGGTAACATCTGCCGTGATTAGTAAATATCCGTTGGTCCAAATGGTAATGTTATCTATATTAAGTTGGGGGTTTCCAGCCTGGAGTGCCGTTTTAGTCGTTTCCTGGGGGGGAAGTGGGTGGAGTTTAATTAGCCATTTGTTAATGGGTTTAGTTGGTTGGCTGTTTGGAGGGATGGCTCGGGTCGTGGGTGGTGGGATATCGGGTGACGACCGGGTAGGGGTGGGGGCATGGGGGGTTGGGATGGGGTTTAGGTTACGGCTTGGGGTGGGGGTTAGGGATGGCAGGGTATCAGTGCTGGTGGTATTTTGGGTTAGGTTAACGGTAGGGGTGGGGGTTGGAGGGGGGGAGGTGGTGGTTGGGTTAGTGTGGGGGGTGGGGACTGTGGTAGGGATGGGTGCTGGGGTGAAGGAGGGTGGGGTGGCCGTTGAGAAGGAGATTGAGAGTAGGGAGGGGATAGGTTTGGAGGTAGAGGTAATCTCTTTGGTATGGGCTTTACTGGTTATCCTTTTTCCGTTTTTAGTGGTCTTATCACTATGTTGGGTGGGTATTATTTTTTTGGTTTTTAGGAAGTTTATACTTTTGGCCGGGGTTCGTTTTGCGTTCCTGTCGTTTGTGGCCTTGGTTGGTGGGTATCGTTGATGTGCTCTGGTGGTTTGGGTGGTTCTCATTTGGGGTCGGCTACCTGCAGCGGTTTTGTTTATTGTTATACAGACTTTTTTTGTTTTTGCGTTTGCGAGAGTGGCGGACGCGGTTGCTTCGGTGGGGTCCGCTCTCGTTGTTGGGTTGATCGTTTGAGAACTAGAGAAATCTAACTTTTTTTGACATGTTTGGGGGTGTTTCCTACCGTTAGGTGTTTTTGGATTATTGTATGCAGTTTTTTACTCTCGGTGCTGCTTTGGCTGGTCTCCAGGATGGGTGTTGTCACTTTTTGTTGGGTTATTTCCTTGCCTACTGTTTTTAATTCTATATTATCTTTATTCCCGGTTTGTGGATTCATCTTTAGTCTGATTAGTGGCCCCAGTGCTTCTAACGTTGTTTCTTCTCCTTTGATGTAGGTCGTCCCGTTTGTCAGTTGGGTGTGGTAGAAAGCTTGGAGGGGATTGGTTGTATTTTTGTTGAGTGAGTGTTGCCAGTACACGTATTGGTATGGGCTTGGGTTGGCTCCGTTTATGAGGACTTGCCTTATTCCTTTAATGTTATCCGTTTGTTTGGTTATTTTAGCTTTTTTATGGCTTTTGCCAGGGGTGGCCAGGGCATCGAATTTGTTACGCGTGGTTACATCTGGGTGGATATCATGGCTGTCCATCTCGTCGTCCTGGTCGTCCTGGTCGCTGTCTGAGAATAGGTTGGCCTCTTGGCTAAGATTGAGGGATCCTAGACGTTTTACTGCGCTCCTAGGAGTCGCGGGGGTGGGGCGAAAGGTGGATTTTTGGGCCAGATTGCGCGCCAGCTCGTTTGATTTATGGTTTGGGTTGAGGCTAACAAATTCAGTGTCTGGGTTTATTGCCTTATCGATTATGTTTTTTCTGGTTTTCTTGGAGGTGGCGGGTTTATTGGGCTTACTGGGTTTGGGGGGTGGGGTAGGAGATTTCGGGAGGTGGTTGGCTTACTGGGTTTAGGAGGTAGTTTAGGCGATGTTGGGGGGGGGGGGGGATGGTTCCTTGTCTTCCTGTGTTGACACATGGATTTCTTCTTCCGTTATCTCGGGCGTGGCTCCACTGCTCTGTTTTGGGTCTACCATTATCGATTGTGGTTTGTTGTTGATTTGGTTTTAACTTAGCCTTTCTGTGCGGACCTGAACGGAGCCCGCAATATCGTTAGTTGGAATGTTTGGACTATTTGTTCTTTTTTCTCCAGCTGTCCTTCGATGAAGGTGGACGTTTCAACGTGCGCCTATTTTCAGTCACTTCGAAATTGACCACGATGAGGATGGACGTATGTCAGTGTACTCTCGCGTTACCCCCCCCACCTGGGGGGACTTATGGTCTCCTACGGAGCGTTGCTGGAATACCGGGTCACGTATACCGGGTCACGGGCTTCCGTGACCTTGGTGTACGGGGACCCGGTACCACCGAAGACTGGAAGATGGAGGAGGAGGAGACGTGCGACAGGGAAGGCACAGGGGGAGCCAAAACCTTCTGTTGCGCCGCCAACCGCCGTACCCCGGAAGAAGACAGGATTGGAAGAGGCACCAGCCCCGGACGTCCCGACTTCAACCAAAGGTCTGACTAGACCCACTCCACAGGCCAGGACTTCAGCGCCTCCGGTTGTGCCGCCGATTATACAGGCAGCACCCGTTGAGGCGCCGGCCCGAAAGATTGCCATGGTGAAGCGGAAGGCAACCACTCCCCCGAGTGGCCAACCAGACAAGCCAGGCCCTCCGAGTCAACCACCGAAGCCGGACATGGATGGGGACGAGCCTTGGTCACTGAAGGCCGGCAAACTAACAGCACGCCACGCTCAGCTCTCCAAAACCAACATCGAGGACGTCAACATCCTCTTCACGCAACCTAAGCACGAGGCATTTCAACCGTTACCAACGAGCCCGACAGAGGGAGAGTACTGTTTCCACCACGTCACAATGCGGGATGGCCGAGGTCTCTGTTTTACAGTACGCCGAAAAGGAATTTACAACCAAGGACTGCTACTCCCAGAAATGGACAACCCGACCATACATCGAATGATCAAGATCACAGCCGGTGAAGAGTACCGCTCAACAGCCAAGGCGCTAGCAGCATCCCCATATCGGTCGGTCATCCCGCATTTCGACGCTGTTAACTTCATCGGAACACCGTGACGTGCTCCCCTTTGCCAACCTCCTTCACCTCCGTGAGTACCAACCTTTTTTGGGGCTAGTTAGACTTTAAACGTTTTGGAAGCAGTTCAAAATTCTTATTTTATTTTTTTATAAGCTCTACGCATTTTACTTTGGCGCCCGTTCAATTGCTCAAAATCACCTTAAAACCTTTTGGCTGAGCAGTCTTACCTACTTTGGGTTAAATTTTAGAGTCCAGACATGTTTTGGTATGCAGTTACTCTTCATAGACTTAGGTAAAAAAACAGGCTTCACCGAGGAATCGAAATTCAGCCAATCAGAGCACGGCTCCCACTCGGTGTACTTCAAGCTTTATGAAGTGTCTGCTATTTGGTCCGCGCTCGCGCTGACCGTACTAAATGGCTTTCTTCCAAATTCCGCCCACTTCAAACTTACCCCCCCCCCCCCCCCCCTCCTGCTCCGGAGTTAGTCACTGGCGAAGTCAGAGGCTAAATCCGTAGTGGGCGTGCCTGAACCTCTGTGGATAGGGGCACGAGAAAATAGTTCCCACTCCCACTCAACGTGCGCTCTCGAGTTGCCCCCCCCCCCCACCTGGGGGGACTGATTGCCAGCTTCGGCCCGATGTTGGAGTTCCGGGTCACGTATACCGGGTCACGGGCGACCGTGACTTTGGTGTATGGGGACCCGCCTCCACAGAAACGGAAAGGGGGGACTGGAAGAGGAAGAAGAAGGAAGAAACCGGTGCCAGGGAAGGCACAGGGGGGGGGGGACAAAGCTGGCGGCTCAACCGCCAGTGGCGCTCCCTCCTGTGATACCGCCCCCACCGAGTCCTCCGGAGAGGAAGCAACCACCTGTGGAGCCTGCAGCCCCGGAACGGCCGTACACCACCCAGGAGATCGTAAGATTTAAACGGACGAGTGTGCCACCACCTACTTCAACCTCCACCCCAAAGACGACGACTCCGGTGAAGCGGTCAACAACGACCGCTCCCGTCGAGACGCCACTTGGACTTGTTGTTCCGGCGACAAAAAGGAAGGCAACATCACCGACCACCCAGCCAGCCAAGACCAAGCCGCCGCCGGAATCCGCTCCCCCTGTTGACGACGAATGGACCATTGCCATCAGTGGACTTCGCCGTCATCTCCATCAGTACATACAGGGGGACACGCAGAAACCAGAACTACTTCGGGGAGGTTTTTTGAACCAACACCACTGGAAGACCATGGAGGACGGCAGCAATTACGAGCTACATTCCAAGATCTTCAATGAAACCAAGGGAATAGTCGTTACGCACCGAAGGGACCAGACCTACAGACAGTGCATCCTGTTTGCTGAACTCGACAACAGATCGATCCACAGGATGTTACAAGCGGTCTGCGGCCCCGACTATTCCAAGGTGGTACAACAACTACACCAGATCAGGGAAAAGCTGCCGTCGCTCCGAGACACTCCAGGCTCCCCGAAGTAGACCAACCTTACCTAGGACAGGTATCCTCCTTTTTGGGCTTAGTTGGACTTTAAACTTTTCGATCGAGCTTCAAAATTCTTATGTTTATTTTTTTATAAATAGTCCAACGCAATTTACTTTGGCGCCCGTTCAATTGCTCAAATCACCTTAAAACCTTTTCGGCCGAGCAGTCTAACTTAATTTTGGGTTTAAATTCTTAGTCCGGACATGATGTTAGGAGCAGGTATTCTCCGTAGACTTTAGCTTTTCTAGTTAGACCCGAAGGAATCGAAATTTAGCCTGTTAGAACATGGCCCATTTTCGGTGTCTACTAGTCGGTCCGCGCAGTCGCTGGACACTACTAAATTCTTATTCCAAAATCCGCCCACTTCAAACTTATCCCCCACCCTTTTCTGTCCTGGACTTAGTCACTGGCAAAGGCCAGAGATTATGCCCAGGACAGACATGCTTGAAACCTTCGTGGTATATGAGCATGTAAATAAATATTGGAATGGAATGGACTATTTGTTGTAGTTTATCAGCGTTTTGTTAATTTTCCGTTTTAAGTTGTTAAGTACCTAAGTTTAACAAGCGAGATGAACTAACAAAAGTATAGTACAGCAAAGGGAGATGAGTGTGTTAATTCATAATCAACAATTTCTAAAAAATTAATTTACACAATGTTACTGAAAAAAAATATATATACTACAAGGATACAATAGTAGGGGAAAAAAAAGAGTGTGGAACGTGTTAATACATAGTTAACCAATTCCTGAAAAGAAAAAAATAAAGTACACAAAAAACGTTGGTGAGTCCTAACGGACTCTGAGAATAGGCTTCAAGTTTTGTCTAAGAAAATATACTTACCTTATTCTTTAGTCCCAGAAACGTATATCTCTTAGGTTTTTAACCATCCTATTTTCTATGTGTTTGTATCGCTCTCGGTGATTATCGATGATCGATGATGGGTACTGACTCGATGACAGTTCGCTTTTATAGGTAACAGACATTGATCGAACTGTTAAAACATCTTGGGGAAAATAGCGATTGCCTTCAGTGGTACCCACCAAGAGTTTCAACTGTCTCCGAGTATTAATGCAAACTGTTAAGTGGATTAAAGTGGCCACTGTGCGTTTGATCCATCTGGTCAATACTCGTGTTAACAATAGCAGACATGGACAAACACTGGAGCTGCAGATGTAAAAACCAAACAAAGGTTTGTGGGGACCACTAGAGCACATAGATTTATTAATCATCGGCTATTGGATGCCAAACATTTAGTAATTTTAACATATAGTCTTAGAGAGGAAACCCGCTATAGTTGTCCATTAGTAGCAAGGGATCTTTTATATGCACCATCCCAAAGACAGGATAGCATATACCACGGCCTTTGATACACCAGTTGTGGTGCACTACCTGGGACGAGAAATAGCCCAATGGGATGTAAAAGCCAAAGTCCCAACCGATCTGGTACGAATCTGTATCTCTGTTTGAATCGTGTTAAGGAGTAATTTATCATTTATCAAAACACTGTTGCAGTGATCTCCAAGAACAATTGTTGCATAAAAAGGCTGAAAATAATTAATGTAACTACAGATCCAAGTAATGGGTGTCGGAAGTGTCGATAGGGAGTACTTAACACACACACACACACACACACACACACACACACACACACACGTGCCGGTATCTTTCTCCGCACACACACACACACACACACACACATCTATCCACCCACCCCCACCCACTCCCAATAAAATTCTGAAGATAATACATTGGACTCAGAAGTCATATTATTATATAACTTCCCCTTTCCCTGCCCCCAGTTGATGCCTATATAATAACACCCTGGAATCATCCCAAATTATTAGAATCTATCATGGAGATAAATCAAAGTTCATTTCAAGCATTTTTAAATATATTGATGAATTAGAATGGCATGAGCTAATTACTTAAAACATTTTATTTTCGGCCACGAAGGGCTCCCATCTTACCCAAAGACATCAATAAAGAGTAACCACTTATGTACCATTTTGCCAGTTTTCACTGTTAAAGAAAGACCACAAGAGACTAAAAAGGTAAAACGTGTAATCACTTTATAACTGGTGCTCGAACATTGAAAGACATTAATGTGAAAACAAATTTATATCTTCAGAATTCGAAATTATGTCACTACACTAAAATATCAGACCAACGTGTTAGGATCTGTATTAAAAATAAATAAAATTTCATTACAGGCAGTTTTAAATTTTAGAAAAAAGAGAAAGAAAGAAATGTTTTATTTAACGACGCACTCAACACATTTTATTTACGGTTATATGGCGTCGGACATATGGTTAAAGACTACACAGATATTGAGAGAGGAAACCCGCTGTCGCCACTTCGTGTGCTACTCTTTTCGATTAGCAGCAAGGGATCTTTTATATGCACCATCACACAGACAGGGAAGTACATACCACAGCCTTTGATATACCAGTCGTGGTGCACTGGCTGGAACAAGAAATACAAATGTTATAATAACGACCAAATAATATTTTAGTTTTGCCCGTCAAAATGGCCGCCATCTTGGATTTCATCATGATTGTGTCATCATGTCAAATTTTCTCCTTGACACCTGTAAAGGGTAATTACTTTGTAACATTCTACAAGTTTTCATTATAATAAAATAAAATGTGTTAGTCTTTTATAATTGGTGCATGAAAAGGTTGAATACAATTAACATGAAAGCATATATTGTCGCATTCAGAATTCGAACACGTGTCACTACAGATCACCTAACAAATTCAGACCAAATCATTAGTATCTGTAACAGAGAAGGAAGGAAGGCAATGTTTTATTTAACGACGCACTCAACACATTTTATTTACGGTTATATGGCGTCGGACATATGGTTAAGGACCACACAGATATTGAGAAAGGAAACCCGCTATTGCCACTTCATGGGCTACGTTTTTCGATTAGCAGCAAGGGATCTTTTATATGCACCATCCCACAGACAGGATAGTATATACTACGGCGTTTGATCCTAGCTCGATCGCGCATCAGGCGAGTGCTGTACACGTGAGCTATGTCCCCGCCCGCCCCACTAACAGAGAGAAATGAAACTCCATTACAAACAGTTTCAGTTGCTTTACATCACTCTCAATCTCGTCTGTTAACGGCTTTAGGGGGGGGGGGGGGGCGGAATTTAGCTCAATCGGTTGAGTTGCCGCTCGAGGTGCTTGCGTCGCAGGATCAAACCACTTCGGTGGATCCATTCAACTGATTGTTTGTTTTTTCTCGTTCTAACCAGTGCACCACAACTGGACAAATTCCGTGGTATGTCCTTTCCCGATTGTGGAAAAATGCATATAAAAGATCCCTTGCATTTGAAAAAATTTAGCGGGTTTCCTGTGATGACTACGAGTCAGAATTACCAAATGTTTGACATCCAATAGCTGATGATTAATTAATCAATGTGCTCCAGTGGTGTTGTTAAACAAAACAAAACAAACCGTAAACGGCTTATATATATATATATATATATATATTTTTTTTTTTTTTTTTTTTTTTTTTTTTTTTTTTTTTTTAATACATATTTATTGTCCCAGATCATATAGCAGTGTCGGGTTTGGGAGCCCCGAATCACTGCTTTACATTTGTATTCATGGTCTAAGCAACAACAAACTGTGTTAAAATAACAAAAACTAATAGAAACTGATTCAGGCTGAAGTTCAATTCATGCATACAGATGAACATGGACAGTGATCTATAATATAACTATTGTTATGATCCGAGATTTAAACGGGAACAGAGAAAATATCGAATAAGAAGGATGAGAATTAGAAAAGGATTTAGAAGAAGAAGAAGAAGAAGAAGAAAAACAGGAAAAATACAACACAGATATAGATGGCATAAGAAGAAGGAAAGAAGTTGTTTTGAATTAAATAAGACATGAAACTCTGCGATCTCCAAACAAGCCACGCGCTAAATCAGTCACAATATATATTGCTACATGTATATATGTATACATTATATTTTCTTAATATTAATTATATCTATATTACTATCACTCGCTCATTAAAGAGGTTGAGCCATGGGGACCATTCTTTAATACATTTTTCATAATTGCATTTTTTAAATAGAATATATCTTTCTACTTCAATTTTTTTTTGCAATATGTTTTTAATGGCAGTGATTTCTAAGCATTTTTTCTGTATTTTTGTACAGTAAATATAGTATTTTATATTAATAATTAGCCAATTAAGAAAGTTATCTTTTTCATTATTTATGAAACCAAACATGATATTATTTTTATTAAAAGTAATTATATTCCCAGTCTTAGTTAATATCCAGGCTTGTACCGAATCCCATGTTTTTGGTCTCATTACACTCTACAAATAAATGTGATATGGTTTCAGGATAATTACTACATAAATTGCACATATTCGAATCGACGTAGCGAATCATATGTAAAAATGTATTAGTAGCTAAACTTCTTTGAAATAATCTGTATTGGAACCATAATAAAGTTGAATCGTTCACGCATTGGAAAGGTAGCAAATAGTATTGTTCCCAATCACTTGGTGTAAAAATAAATCCTTGATTCGTGTATTTAATTTGTGATTTTGGCGTTACTGATTTGAAGTTTATTATATCGTACATGTCTTTACATCCTCGTTGGCTTTTTAACAATAGTTTTAGTTTAAATGGAAGAATGGGTTTATTTATTGTTGTGAAACTGTCATTTTTAAGGTATGATTTTACTGCTTTTACCAGTGAAACATAGTACAAGAAATTTGTTGTGGTATGATATATATTTATAAATTTACCATAAGACAAAATATCACCTTGTTCATCGAATAGGTCACTTATGAAATGAATGCCTTTGCTGGCATAATTTTTATATATAAATGGTTTTCGATCTATAAGTATTTCACTATTATGCCAGATGTTAGTACATAAAATATCGTTTACACTTTCAGGATTATGTTTATTTTCTATCTTTACCCAACAAAGTAATGTATCTCTCCAAAACTTATTTAGAATTTGGGTCACTTTTCCCGTAATGAAATAATCTCCATGTATTATTAATTCATTTGTTGATACGTTTGTAACAGACTTAAAGAGATAAACCCACTTTGAATTACTTATAAACAATCTTCGTATCCACGAACTTTTTAAAGCGATCATGAAGTTACTTACATTTAACATTTTGAGTCCTCCTACTTTATAGTCTTGAGTTATTAGATCACGTTTTAACTTTTCAGGTTTATTCTGCCAAATAAATTTAAAAAATAGTGTGTTTAGAGTTTTTAAGAACATTTCTCTTGGGTTCGGTAATGATATTAGAAGATGTGTAATAATAGGTATTATTAATGTTTTAAGAACTGTTATTCTACCTAAGACTGTTAATTTTCTTACAGACCATCTTTTCAATGAATTTTTAATTTCTAGTAGCTTAGGGTTAAAATTAAGTTCATTAATATTTTCCAAGTTGACAGGAAAGTTGATACCAAGTAAACTGAATTGAGTAGAGCCCCATTCTAACTTCCATCGTGTATGGTGATAAACATCTTTAGAAAACGTTTTACTGCCTATCCAGATAGCTTTTGACTTAGAGTAGTTTATTTTTAGACCTGAAATATGTTCATAATAATCTAATACCGTAAGTGTACTGTACAGGGACTCGAGGGATCCATCTAAAATAAAACTTGTATCATCTGAGTATTGCGATATTAGATATTCCTCACCATCTATATTTATGCCTTTAATAGTTGGATTATTTCTAATAATAATTGCAAGGATTTCGGCACATATTATGAAGATATATGGCGACAACGGGTCGCCCTGCCTGCAGCCCCTTTCTAACAGAATTGGTTCGGATAAGAATCCATTTTGTATTACCCTAGAAAAAGACTTATTATAAAACGTTTTAATCCAGTTTTTAACAGATGATTTAAAATTAAAAAGATCAAGTACTTGGTCTACGAATGGTCATGATATAGAATCAAAAGCTTTTTCAAAGTCTATTAATAACAGTAGGCCGGGAATGTTTTGCGTTTCGGTATGCTGCATAATATCATATATTAGTCTTATATTTTCTCCAATGTATCTTCCTTTTATGAAACCAGTTTGGTCTTTATCTATTATTAAATCTAATATCTGTTTTATTCTGTTAGCGATACAACCTGATGCCATTTTGTAAATACAGTTTAATAATGTTAAGGGTCTCCAATTTTTAAGATATTCTTTTGGTTTATTTGCTTTTGGGATACATGTAATTATACCTAGCTTTTGGACGTTAGACATCTCTTTAACAGAATAACTATAGTTAATAGATCGAACTATGAAATGACCCAGATCTATCCAGAAAAATTTAAAGAATTCCGTCGAAAAGCCATCCGAACCTGGGCTTTTTTCATTTTTCATACCTTTTAAATATGTTAATACTTCCGAATATGTTATTTCGCCTTCTAATTTGTTTGCGTCGTCATCACTTAATTTATTGAATTTTAAATTACGTATTTTTTCCATCACGTCATTATCATTTTGCCCAGAGGGTGCAGAGTAAAGTTTTTGATAGAAGCTTTTGGTTTCCTTTAAAATTTCTTCCTGTTCATTAATTTCTTCTCCATTATCTAATCGTACTTTTGATATTAGTTCACTGTAATAGTTTCTAGATTCTAAGTGGCAAAAATATTTTGATGGTTTTTCACCTTCTTCTATTCATTTTGCCTTTGATCTAATATAATTACCTTTCATTTTTTCTTTTCGTAATTCTACTAATTCATTCTTTTTTGCCTCAATTTCATCAACGGCTTATAAATGTGTGTTCGCAAACTCACTTGCCACGTGTACACGCACAGGTACCTCCAAACAGAAACCCTTAGTACTAATACTATAGTTACATACATACTCTTCATTATAAAACATAACTGTAGCCTGAGCCGGTTTAAGGATCCGCGGGGCTTGTAGCACAAATAACAGCGCGGTTCCCCTTCCCAGGATATATAGTTTGCAACGCCCTCGGGGAGAGGGAAAAAATGACCTGTGGAAAATAAATGTACACATCACCGCGGGGCCCCCCTGAAGCGCGGGTCCGTAGCACGTGCTACATGTGCTACAAGGATAAACCAGCTCTGACTGTATGTAGCACCCTCAGTGGCGGACCCAGCGTGAAATCGAGCAGGGCTCACAATGAGGCTGTGAAGCTCTCGACAGGGAAGGGAGTTGGTGTGGTAGTAATTTTGCAAATTTTTTATTTTAACAACTGAAGTATCTCGATAGGGAAGGGGGTTGGGGGTGGGGGGAGGTAGTAATTATTACATTTTTAATATGGTTACAATTGGCAGTAGGAGATGTGGGATTTGTGTATGAACTTAAAAAGGGCACCTACTACAGTATACAAACTACCATCACCACTGTACATATGTTCCCCACTAACAAGCAATAAGTTTGTTTGTTTTTGTTTAACGACACCGCTAGAGCACATTGATTTATTAATCATCGGCTATTGGATGTCAAACATTTGCTAATTCTGACTCGTATAGTCATTAGAGAAAACCCGCTACATTTTTCTAATGCAGCAAGGGATTTTTTATATGCACTATCCCACAGACAGGATAACACATACCACGGCCTTTAATATACCAGTCGCGGTGCACTGCCTAGAACGAGAAATAGCCCAATGGGCCCACCGACGGAGATCGATCTTAAACCGACAAGCATTATATTCATCTGCAAATCACTGGATTTTTCGGTTTACTTCGAATTTCGGAGGGGGTGCGCCCCCAACAAACTCCTCTTGGATATTCCTGGCTAAGCAAATGCCCATGACCGGCCTGAGTGTAGTGGTTAAGCCATCGGGCTTAAGACTAAATAGGTACTGGGTTCGGATTCTGGTACCGGCTCCCACCCAGAGCGAGTTTAACAGACTCGGTGGGTAGGTGTAAGACCACTACACTGACTTCTCTCTCACTAACCACTAAACACTAACCGCTAACCCACTGTCCTGCAGATACTTTATATTACCACGCTTTACCACCGGGCTATGTCCCGCCCCTGCAAATACAGTATAGATAGCCGAGATCTGAGCTCGGGAAAGCGTGCTAAAATCGTAAATATGAAAATAACTATAAACAAACAATCTTTCGCACCCAACCCCCTACTTCATTAATCCTGATAAACAAATAATTAAAAAAAAAAAAAAAAAAAAAAAAAAAAAAAAAAAAAAAAAAAAAAAAAAAAAAAAAAAAAAAAAATTAATCACACACTCACCTCTTGCTATATCGGAATCCATTCAACATTTGCAGAACATATTGCAAATGAATAGCACAGTAGTTGATGTCGCCATTAGGTAGTAGTAGACATTTAAAATAAATATGCTTATAACATGTCAAAAAGCGATTCTGTTCGCACATTTCTGAAGTTAAACTATATTCAGAAGAATGAACGTAGTATCGCTTTGACATCAATAAGCATACTGACGTCACGCCAAAGCATTGTTGACGTCACGCCAAAGGAATGTTGGCGTTTTTATGGATCCGCGCCTGACAAAGAATAAATTTAGCGCAGGACTATGCACAGTAATAATCCATTGTCCATCAGCCGCTGGAATGATGATGCAAAAAATATAAAATACATAAAAATATTCATGCATAAAAATAACAGCCAGTTATTTGTCAAATCCAAAATGTAACATTACGTCTTAACCTATGGGTCATCCTTCATGGATGTTTCAATAAAATAGATTTAATGCAAAAAAGAGGAGTAAATAACTAGGATTAAAATTTAACATAAAAACCATGGTCGCCAGCAGAGCCAGTTGAAGAAAAGTCTTCCTGGCACTTCTCAAATTCAACTAGCCCGCCAAGTATCACATTGAAAATTAACTGCCCAGCCAATTTCAAAACTAGAATGTTCTTTGTTAAATAATAACTATGTGCTCACCGTATATAGTCCGTTTGAGTCAAAAGGAAACCGATATAATAAATAAATGAATAAAGTTAAATTCATATAAAAACAGGTTATTAAGTTTTCAATCCATAACAACTCACATAACATCTTGTTCTCTCTTTTTTTCTTCTTTTCTGTTTTTTTGATAATAAAAATAATACAGTATAAACAAAAATGTTTCTTTACAAAGTACCAATAAATTATATACAGATTAAATCTCATTTTTAATACAGCCGTGAAGACAAAATGCTAGAACTGCCAATGTATGCAGCTTGATTTGTATTGTCCCAGAATTCAGTGCACTACAGAGACTAAATGTAGAACTGCGCGTGCTTTAATAAAAGAAAATATTGGTAGTGGTAGTCCTCTTTATTGCGATGCAAGAGGGATGGAATTTCCAGTAAAGGTTTACTCCAAGACTGGTTGTACTGTTATAGACGATGCATTATATAGAGATCCATGGATTCATCCATTATTTTGCCAAATGCCCATTCAAATCTGCATTGTGCACGTGGACATATAAATAGGACTTTAAACTTTTAGACCTTCGTTCAAAAGTTTATGTCGAAATTACTTTCTATTTTTTAATATTATTAAATAGTCCGATCCTCTCTTCTTTCTCTTATTTAATTTTGGACTGTCTTCTAAAATGCTCTAAATTATATAAATATTCGACCGAGCACTCAATTCTTTTTTTTATTTTTGGCTTGTAACTTCTTCTTTTTTTAAATTCTATTAATTTTTTTACTAATTGCTATTTTCAAAATTCTGCCCATTTTCAACTCTATCCCCTTCCTCCATTCCGAGTCAGGCCACCGATCTTATCTCATTTCTTTTTGACCACCCGATCTAATCTAGCGACCAAATTTAATGAGTAGAATTTTCTTTATTAGTTGAAAATGGGCAGAATTTTGAAAATAGCAATTAGTAAAAAAGTTAATAGAATAAATTTAAAAAAAAAAAAGGTTACAAGCCAAAAATAAAAAAGAATTGACTGCTCGGCCGAATATTTATATAATTTGGAGCATTTTAGAAGGACAGTCCAAAATTAAATAAGAGAAAGAAGAGAGGATCGGACTATTTAATAATATTTAAAAAAAAAGAAGTAATTTCGACATAAAAGTTTGAACGCAGATCTAAAAGTTTAAAGTCCGATCGATATGTCCACGCGAGTGGCCTCGTTAAGGCCGTTTGGATGCACAGCTTAAAGGGACGAGATGGGTTGCATCCCGTCAAGAAAACCTCTAGATTGACAGTCGATAGACGCTGAAGGTGTAGTGCTATGCTGAAATACAGATCTTGAGAAGCCGGATCCGTCTGAACGAGAGAGAGTATCAGACTAGGGTATAGTCCAGTCGTCATGGGTTGGTATAGTGGTACGGACGGGCCCGACTCCGGAGGATACGAGATGGTATCACTATAAAGCAAGGTAAAGTCTAGAAAAAGAGTAGCCTAGTAGGGGTCGAACCCGCTTCCTATTTCTTCTTAGAGTGGGGCGGTCAATCTTCCAGTGCTGCTAGGACAGGCTCGGACATGTAGAGACTAAACGCGAACAACCGTGGCGTTCTGTAGAATGGCCGTCATACGAGTCACGAAAAAACCCAGGTCGACAGTCAGACGGAGAAATGACGTGGAGGCAAGGAATCTCGCTAAAAAAGAATCCAACCTGGTGGTGCAGGCTGTCGAAACGAGAAGCGTTCCAGCGTTCAATCAGTTCCAATGGCCGCATACATCCCAGTAGAAAACTTCATTTCGCTGACAAAAACAACGAAATGAAGGACCCCCAAGTCGAGCACACGAAAGCTCGTGCAGTGTGCACAAGCGAAACAAACACGCCTTACCGCGTGGAGCTCCAGACTGGGAATGTGGTAATTTGTAAAGAATTTTCTTTTTAATTTACACTGAACTATTTTCCCCAGAAATGTTATTTTCAATAAATGAATAAAGTTTAGATATATATATTAATAAATTTATGTTTTTATATGTATTTTATCTTTATTAATTGTGAAGTTACATGTCAATTCATCGGTTCTCTTTTGATGCAACGGACAATAGTCTCAAATGATTATTTTTTACCTCAGTAAAATGTAATAATGCGCGCGCGTGCCACGGGCGACTGTTAATTTCAACCCTGAATAACGTTATTAGGATGGGGGGGGGGGGGGGGGTGTGTTATTTAATTCAAGGTATAATATTTACACTTCAAAAGAAAAATGAATATTTTGATCATTATGCAAGTTTGAGACTTCCGCTTTAAACGAATACATCTTAAAGCTACAATATCGGAGATTAATTATATATTATATATTAATTATATAGTCCGTCCCACAGGGAACGCCTTTTTGCTATGGAATTTACTACAAGTTATTTATTTCTGAGCTGTATTTTTCTGTTATTTCCAAAACACTTTTACTTTTCTTTTTATGTCAAATCAAACTGAAATTATTTACAAGAGACACTCTTGTATGAGTATGGGACGGACTATAGACTAGATCATGTTTTTTGCAGATCGGCGAGAGGTTGTTATCTGTTCTAAAATGTACAAGAAAAAACACACAGTAGATAAGTATAATTTAAAAAAAGATTCCTAATTTAGGTGTTTGCTCATGCAGTTTGTTGAGCTTAGAATAATGTACATTTGTTTTAGGCCACTGTGGCTACATAAATAAAAATATTTAGAGAGCATAGAGGTCGCGATACCCCTGTGACCCCCATTGTTTGTACAGTTTACACGTATGTCTGAGAATACGTTCCATACACCAGACCAGTTTCAAATACACGCTCGAATACACTCTATACTTTTCAGATTCTTTTTTATTAAAGAGACCCATTATCTCCCTTGTTTTGATGATTTGTTTAAAAAACATTAACAGTAAGTTAAGTATATTAATTCTTCACTGATAGTTTTATTATGTGTCTTGTTAGAACATGATATTTTAATAATATATTAAACTACAAATGTGATTTCCATAGGGTACAAATGAGAAATCTATTATCATGTAACCAGTTTTCGACAGTCACACTGTAACTGTTCAACTAGTCCGAACGGACGTAGAAAAGCACTTGATCAGTTGATGTGCGCCCTGCACTATGTTCAACTGTTGCATTGTTGACAACAGTGCAGTAGTATCATAAAAAAAATAAAAATAAAAACAGAAATGAAAGCCATACTATTAATAATAATGTATTGCCATTTTCAGAATTGTTATGCCAAAAAACAAGGGAGGCGGTGGTGCTAAAGGTGGTGCAAAAGGGGGAGGAAAGGATGCATCCAAAGGGTCCAGTGATGGAGGAGGTAAAGGAGACACGAAACAGACAAAGGGAGGAACTGCTGTTAAGGTGATAAAGATTTCCCAAGTGTCAAATGTATTTTAATATTTAAGAAAAAAAATTCATTTTTAAAATTTTTTTAATTTTCCCACTGCCCCGTTTCCTTTCACTCCTTTGAATTCCATCTCATTTCTTCCCGATCTGGCAGCTCCTATTTGTCAACTTCTTTCGCTCTCGACCTCCTCATCCCAGTCCTTGTCTCTCCAACCGCGACAGGTGCTTGTCTCTTGTGACTATCCATGTCAAATACCTACCGTATCCCATCAGCTTTTAGTTGTGGGCTTTGTCTGACCACTTCGGAGAGTGTTCATTAGTTACTTCTAGCATTGTTAAGAGGCACTTGTAACCACCTACAATGGTCCCCTAATACCAGTGGTCAAGTGCATTTTGAATTAATAATCCAGTTTTGTTTTCGTTCTATGATATATACAACTGTTGTCAGCATAGCCAGAGTAATCTGCCATTATAGAACTAGACAGACATTTGGACGGTTATAATCGCTCTCTCAGTCATATTAATCTATAGCGAAACCCCGGAATGGCGGACTACCACACGGTAGACAAAGATTCTCGCTCTAATACAAAAAAAAATTGAAGTTTGACACTAAATACCTTTATATTGATCATTTTCGAGTTATCCATATTTATACATTGTATAGTAACCACTAATACACACACTACAGGAAAAAACCTGTCAGCAGCTACATATTTAACCGGAATATTATTGAAAAGGGCAAAATGACATAAGTTGATCAGTGTTCAGTTTTTAGGCAGGACCGGGAGACCTGGTATTTGAAACAATCAGGGGCGAGACACAGCCCAGTGGTAAAGTTAAGACTGGTTCGCGGTTGGTCTGAGATTGATCTCCATCGGTGGGCTCATTGGGCTATTTCTCCTTCCAGCCAGCGCACCACAACTGGTATATCTAATGAAAAAATGTAGTGGGTTTCCTATCTAAGACTATATGTCAGAATTACCAAATGTTTGACATCCAGTAGCCGATGATTAATAAATCAATGTGCTCTAGTGGTGTCGTTAAACAATAACAAACTAACTTTTGCAAAAATTATCGTGTACGATCATAACTTTAATAACATTCATGTGCCAATATTATGTGACTTGGATTGTTTGAAAGTAATATGTAATTAATATATATTTTTAAAAGACTATGGCATTTGAAACTTATTATGGTGTTACATGTATATGATCAGTGGTCTGGTAGTTTGTTGTTGGGCTCTAACAGAACTTTTGATTTTTAATCCAAAAATGGTGTACTGGTACTCAATGTTATAAATGAGAGGTGTCAAATGTAAAATATATTGGCACAAATGAAATTAAGTTTTAGAAATGTACTTTTTTCTGTTTTTTTAATTTTAATTACTCTTTTTTTTTTTAAATAGAAAAACGTGTGTATTTTACTCAAAATTAAGTTAACTTTAAAAATAAATAAATTGTTTCACGCAATATTGGTCACTAAATCTGTCCAAACATGCCGAATATGCAATAGATAGATAATCAATGTATTTCAGGTGAGACATATCCTCTGTGAAAAACAGTCAAAAGCTCTTGAAGCGATAGAAAAGATCAAGAGTGGAATGAAGTTCAATGAAGTTGCAGCTCAATACAGTGAAGATAAAGCCAGACAAGGGGTAGGTCACAGTACAGTGATGAGGAGTCCTGTCAGAGGGTAGGTCACAGTACAGTGATGAGGAGTCCTGTCAGAGGGTAGGTCACAGTACAGTGATGATGAGTCCTGTCAGAGGGTAGGTCACAGTACAGTGATGACGAGTCCTGTCAGAGGGTAGGTCACAGTACAGTGCTGATCAGTCCTGTCAGAGGGTAGATCACAGTACAATGATGACGAGTCCTGTGTGCTGTTTAAATGTAAATTACTGACACCAATATCTGTATAACGAGAACAGTGATTATATGAATGAATAACAAAGTATCTGCATGTTTGTGAAGGAATGACAATCGAAACTGTAAACTTTCATACGTGTGTTATTACATTGGTCTAGGTTACCAGGCTCATTATCAGGGTTATCTGAGGCACTCGCCAATTTCGAATTTTAAAAACAATTGGCGATTTTTATTTCAATTTGGCAAAATAATTACAGGTTAATAATTGATATTTTGTTTGAAAATCACTGGGTTTCAGCAAAAGAAAAATTTTCATGGATAATTTGGCAAAATGTTCTGTTCACCGAGAACTATAGCCCTATCATTTAGGGTGACCTGTATGTGGGTTATCAGGTTAATATTTTGTTGCCCGTTAATGATCTGCGGTTGACCATGTGTTGTATATTGCAGGGCGACCTAGGCTGGATGACGCGTGGCAGTATGGTGGGACCATTCCAAGAGGCAGCGTTTGCACTCCCCAACAGTACCACAGATAAACCAGTCTACACAGACCCGCCAGTTAAAACTAAATTCGGTTACCATGTTATAATGGTGGAAGGAAAGAAATAGCAGTGAGAGTCTGTGACAGAATACAAATGACGTGTTCAGAATTTACAGTGGATCCAGGATATTACTGGGGGGGGGGGGGGGGGGGGGGGAAGAGAGAGGGATGGACTAAGCTTTTTATGTTTGTGCTTGAAAATGGTGAATTTTAACTATCATCGAGTTTTAGAGATGGAAATTTTCTGGATTTCCAGATTTTTAATCGTCTGTTCAGTGTTTCTGGATTTTCTGCTGCTTGTCCAAAGTTTTCCACATTCTTCATCATAACTCACAATACGGTTTCGGCTGATGCTGCATGCACATACATTCTGAATTGGACCTCTATTTTAGACCATTTTAAATTATCCCCTAGTACCAGTTTCATAAATTAAAATTTCCTCTTTTTGTTTTCGTAACCCGATTGATTTTTGGTGATTGTAAGTTTATCCAAAGCAAATTGGATGGGTGCATCTCATAAACACTCCCACTCTACTGCATATACGTACCAAGGAATACCAAATTAGCTGTTGGCAAATACTGAACAGAGAACTTTATGGGATGGACTTGTTGGGTGTCAAGCACCCAGGAATAAAACAATTTAACCTCTCCACCCCTCACCCCCTTCACTGAAAATAAATCATATGCATGGGACTCTTTTCAGCTAATATAGCAACCTGTACTGTATCTCACATTTTTAGGATACGTGGTTCTCTGAAAGACATGTATACTGCTCGTCAAACAAGTAAACTGAATGCTAATGTGATGCGATTGATAAGCCATCCTACTGTCTTGAGCAAACAACCCAAACAGCTGAGGTGGGTGTCAAAAATTGCATGCTATGCTTGAAAATTAATAGGATATCAGCATGAAAATCTTAATATAAAAATGAATAAAATAAAATCTGAACAGGGCATTTGGGTCGATACTGTACCTTCGTAATTTTTGTAATCCCTCCCCCCACCCCTAATCTTAATGACAATGCTGATGTATAAATGGGACGTATGTGTGCATGGTGTAACAATAAACATTACGTATGATGTTTATTGCACAATAAAAACATCTCAGACATTTTGTTTTTTTATTACAGTATACTGTGAGAAAGGTTTATATTTGTTTTGATAATGACACCATTAGATCACATTGATTTATTAATTAATTATTGGCTGTTAGATGTTAAACATTTGGTGATTCTGACTAGTGGTCCCAGGGGAAACCCGCTACATTTTTCCATTAGCAGCAAGAGATCTTTTATATGCCTTTGACCAGTTGTGCACTGGTTCAGGGTTCGAAACTCGCCAAAACATTGGTGGCCCCAAAAATAATTATGGTAAGCGAACCAAGAGCAAGATTTTAATGTGGAATACAAATATTAATAGTGGCTCATATGTCATAGCTCTAAAGAAGATAATATTATTTGGGCGACTAACACCATTATTTTTTTATATATTTATGTCACCCAAACAGGAGATTGGTCGCTACTGGCGACCTGGCCACAGACCATTTCGAGCCCTGTGGTTGGAATGAGAAAAACCCCATAATCAGTTGAATGCATCCACAGATGTGGTTCGATCCTGCGATGCAAACACCACTGGCGAGCACTCAACCGACTGAGCTAAATCCCGCCCTCCTAACAGATGTTATCTTTGAATTCACGCTGCAGCACGGTCAGAGAAACTGGTGAAGTGTTCCCTTCCTTTTGTATTGATGAGAAACTCACGGGAACTCGCTACTTTTCAAAACACTTTATATTTATATATATATATACTCTTCAAAAAAAGTAGGGGAACCTGAAATATTAATGTTAATGTCAACTATTGGACCGAACATACGTTTTGACCACAGACATCCTAGTAAAGAATGTTCAGGCCTGTTTATCGACACACCGAAACACATTCCATAATTGCACATGCATCACGCAGTTGCCCCATACACGTGCTTGGGGCGTCATTCTCGATTTTGACATTTCCAGGAAGGTCGATTAATCACTGTGGAACATTATTTCTGTCAATCTTTTTCATTCTGTTGATCATACAGTTGTTATTGTTTTGTTTTTGGTAATTTTTATTGTTTAAAATTGCGATTTACTGATAAAAAAAACCCTCAACTTTCAAATTTCACTTCTTTCCCCAATCATCCTTTAATATCTTTGGTGGTCATAAAACCTATTGTAATACTGAACTACGGGTTGTAATGTTTGCCCAATTTATTCACTATTATCATATAACCATTCACCACAGCTAATATACCTTACAATTTTTGCAGTTGTAAATTCTTATTGGAGTAGCCCTACTTTTTTTGAAGAGTATATATATGAAAAAAATTCATTATTTTCAGCTCCCAGTTACTGAGTTAATCATTTTATTCAGCCAATAATATATCACAACATAAATACTCACTAAATATGCTATTTCTTTAATTAAGTTTTTGGGCAGATGTTATAGAATATAATTACTTATGGAAAATGTTCCTGTGCATCAAATAAATTCTCTGTAACCAACTGTAAAGTTTGTAATAAACTGTTCAAATTTGTGACCCATATGAATACACTATAATTGATCAAATTATCTCATGTTTATGAAGGAAGGAAATGTTTTATTTAATGATGCACTCAACACATTTTATTTACGGTTATATGGCGTCGGACATATGGTTAAGGACCACACAGATATTGAGAGAGGAAACCCGCTGACACCACTTCATGGGCTACTCTTTTTCGATTAGCAGCAAGGGATCTTTTATATGCACCATCCCCCAGACAAGGTAGTACATAGCATGGCCTTTGATATGCCAGTCGTGGAATGAAAAATAGCCCAATGGGCCCACTGACAGTGATCAATACTAGACTGACCGTGCATCAAGCGAGCGCTTTACCACTGGGCTACATCCCGCCCTCATGTTTATGAATGACCAAGAAATAATTTCTTGAAAGCAATTAAAAAAAATTCCTTCAGTATCATTAAATATAGACCTTGTGTAATGCATGCATAAGAACCGTTTTGCACAATTTGCCATGTTATCTAATTTAAAAAAAAAAACTTTTATAAAATGTTTATAACATATTAGATACATTTAGAGGAGTGAATTTGTTATTTTTGTCGCTCTTCAGTAGAAGATGTTTAGAAAATAAATACAAGTTTTTAACCCTTAATCAAGTAGGTGACTTAATTTTTCAAAAAAATATTTGTCTCAAAAGGTCTTTATATGTAGTTATACTTATTTTTGAGCTATTAACATGAAAGTGGTAAAGTGCTCGCTAGATGCATGGTCAGTATGGGATCAATCCCCGTCGGTGGGCCCATTGAGCTACATCTCGTTCCAGCCAGTGCAGCATGATTGGTATATCAATGACCATGGTATGTGCTATCTTGTCTGTGGGATGGTGCATATAAGAGATCCCTTGCTACAAATTAAAAAATTAAGCGGGTTTCCTCTTTGACTATATGTCAAAATTACCACATGTTTGACATCCAATAGCCGTTGATGAATAAATCTATTTGCTCTAGTGGTGCTGTTAAACAAAACAAACTGATACCATATGCACTTTTCTTCAAACTTGGATGAAAGTTATCTCTCAGACATCTGCAGCTCTTATGTAATGATAACCGGCCTCGGTGGTGCCATGGTTAAGCTGGCATCGAATGTAAGGCTGGTAGGTACAGGGTTCACAGCCCGGTACCGGCTCCCACCAAGAGCTACTTTTAACGACTCAATGGATAGGTGTATGGCCACTACACCCTCTTATCTCTAACTAACCACTAACATCTCTCCCACTGTCTAGGACAAACGGCCCAGATAGCTGAAGTGTGTACCCATGACAGCGTACTTGAACCTTAACTGAATATAAGCACAAAAATAAGTTTGAATGAATGAAAATCTAATAACAAAATGGTCAGTTTACTTATGATATTAGGACACACTGACTTGTGGCTGACGGTAACAAATGTTCCCGAAAGGATTCCACAGATTCTCCAACGTAAAAAATAAAACTGTGGCAAAATTTAGGGAGGCCCCCGTCTTCTCACCCCACCCCGATCCACCACTGTGTGTCAAACATGGTAGTTAGATAGAGAACATAAGAAGAAAGCTCCTGCCACAGCACTGGATCTTTTATACATGTATTTTCTCCAAGCAGCATGGTACACACCACAGCCGTATGATATACTTGCTGCAGAGCACAAGGATGTAATTATGAAACAAGAGTAAATAGTTTTATTTAATATTTCGAACAATCCGTCTGCAGTATGCAGATTTCATTTCTTGTAACGCATCGTCCAAGACTTTTGTCATGTGCACCAGATTAACTGGGTCTGTTTGTAAGACTTGTGTTTCCAGATTTCCGCCGTCTTTTGTGTGCAACTTGAACAGAATCTGAGGACTGATCTGTCGACGTAACGATCGGCTGGCCAGCTGTAAAATATAATTAGCATTCTGAGAGTACTGCTAAAACATTACATGTCCCCTACCAGACCCAACACATTTTTGTATTTCCTAAATTCAAGGGAGATAACTGTGAAGGTAAACTTGATTCTGTAACAGTATATGAGAAAACTATACACAGAATTTCATGTCAATATCTTGAGACTGCATAAAAAAAAAAATCCGAAAAACAACTTTTCATATCTCCTAAATTCAAGGGCCATAACTGTGTCAATAATGGGTTGGTACATCACCATGAAAGTCAAACTTGATCTGTAACTAAATAATAAAGCTATACACCAAATTTCAGTCAATATCTCAAGGCATCGTGAAAAAACATCTGGAAAAATACATACAGGATAACACATACCACGGCCTTTGATATACCAGTCATGGTGCATTGACTTGATTGAAGAAAACAAATGTTCATATATCCCTAAGTTCAAAGGCCATAACTCTGTCAAAACTCGGGTAAATCACCATATACATCAAATCTTATAAGTAACGGTACCTAATATATCATACATGTATGTGTGCATATACATTTTGTATAGTTTGGGGCTATCCTCGAAGCCACAAAATTTAAATGCATATATTATTTTCCAGGTTAGAGTGTGTTTACTTACAGTGATGTCAAGTTAACACATTACAAAGATGCGCTAAATACTGTAAATAACTAAATTGGGGGCAAAATGTATGTGCACATATATTTTGCATCGTTTGGGGCTATTCTCGAAGCCACAAAATTTAAATACATATTTTCCAGGTTAAAGTGTGCTTACGGTGATGACGACGACGATGATGGTTGTTCGTAAAATTTACACGCCACATACATGTGTTACGGTGTGTATTTGTGGAAAAGAAGACATGACAATAATAATAGGGCTCGCCCTGTACATTGCCATATTAGCCAATTAGGAAATACTCTACTTTTTTGAAAATTGGCTCAAACCAAAATTTGTTCCAGTTTGAGCACTGTATTGGTTTCAGTAGTGAGAGGAGCAACACACTGCTACCACATCGGCTATTCCTACCAAACAGCTGCAAGGGATCTTATAGATTGCATGCAGTTTTTCTTAGACAGGCAGCACATACCACAGCTTTCAATATACCATGGGATTTGTTGTGAGAGAAAAAAAATATCTACAAAGGACAATCAATCCTGTGATATCACCCATCAGACGAAAGTTAACACGTTTCTTTTGTTTCCTCTAAGACTCGGAGCCCTCAAAAGTACCCGGTCTCCGGCGGCAAATCGCCGCCTAAAACAGCTTTTGCCGCCGCCTACTTTTCGTTGATGGTGAACAAAAAAAGTGCTTTCTCTTCTTTAATTTCTTCGATTTTTCACGTTTCTCGGGGAGGGCCCCCAGACCCCCAGCTTTGCCGCCTGCTATCATCACTGTTGTAGCCTGCTACTTCTTAAACTATTGAGGGCGCTGAAGACTATATAATATTATGTCAGAATTACCAAATGTTTGATATCCAATTAATCATTAGTTATTGGATGTCCAACATTTTCTAAGAAAGTTTAAAGTTTCTTTTGTTTAACGACACCACTAGAGCACATTGATTTATTAATCATCAGCTATTGGATATCAAACATTTGGTAATTCTGACATATATACTCTTAGAGGAAAGATGTTACATTTTTCCATTAGCAGCAAGGGATCTTTTATAATTATGCACCCTCCCATAGACCGGGTAGTACATACTACTGACTATAGTCCAAAATGTTTTACACACTGTCCCAAATCCTCCCCTCACCCCATGCTGTTTTATTTCCAGCAGGCCATATTTTTTTTCTTAGCAGGACATATTTTGAGGGGCTCCGATTTAAAAAACCATTACAGCATCACAAACCTGGATATCAAAACGCCACTCCAGATTGTGATAGTGTGGCAAGTCCATAGACATTTCATTGAGAATGGTTCGGATTTCTGTCCGGTTCTCAAGGTACATTTCCAGCAGTGCCGCTCTCACACTTTCCTCAAAGCCCAGCGTCAGAATGGAGTCCTGGAAATCAACTTCGTTCAGCTGTAATTGCAAACGGACATATTTTTTTAAATTAATTTTTATTAGCAATTTTACATTTTCTCTACAACTACAAGTAAAATTTTTCTTTAAACTTCAAATTCCACAAACCTTTGTGCCCTACAAAACAATATATGAATCTTCAATTGTTAAATGCTTTTGTTTTGTTTAACAACACCACTAGAGCACATTGATTTATTAATCATCAGCTATTGGATGTCAAACATTTGGTAATTCTGACTCGTAGTCATCAGAGGAAACCCGCTACATTTTTTCATTAGAAGCAAGGGATCTTTTATATGCACTTTCCCACAGACAGGAAAGCACATACCACGGCCTTTGACCAGTTGTGGTGCACTGGTTGGAATGAGAAAAACCCAATCAGTTGAATTGATCCACCGAGGTGGTACAATCCTGTGATACAAGCACCTCAAGCGAGCACTCAAACGACTGAGCTAAATCCCAGGTCTGGTATTTTGAAGTTGGGTGAACCCCCAGCACTCCTCTGTCTAGATCAGGATATAAATATTTTCATAAAGTACAAATTAATGTTTTTAAAAGAGAATTTAAAAAATTAATCCACCCAAAGAGCATTGATTTCATGAATCCATGCACTCCACTACTGAACTAGAACCCACCCTTTCAGATTTATAACAAATTAACACTGTGACAGTCATAATACTACCATTAGTTTTGAACTCTCTGTTAAAAGGTACATCAAGCCTTCAATTCCATGTTGAACTGTTTCTGGGCTGACTTCCAATTTTTCTGAAAAGACAAAAACATAAAAAATTTACAATCTCTGTGAAATTGGATCTCAATTCCCTGTTGGCCTTGATCTATTTTGACAGATCTGACATTAGCCAGTGTCATTTCATGTCCAGCCAATACTGAGTTTACATAAACTATGTCTACTTGTGTTGTGTTTTATAAAGTAACAGACTCTAGTTTTAAACACTAAAGCATATTTTTCACTATTTGAGCCGTTTTTGAAAACTGAAATCATAAATCATTGTAGTTTGTATTGTTTACCGTATCCATTTCCATACAACCAAAGTGTTTCTGGACATTCTGTTGTTTTTAATACCACAAAATCCATTTTCTACATTTTTAAAAATGCACATGCATCTGAGAAGTAATGGTTCTGGAGTCGACTTCTAGTCTAGTTTCAAGAGTATTTCCCTAAATTTCAACATCACAGACTGTTGTTTCACTCTATTGTAACTCTATTCAAACGTGTTACAGGATTGTAGATTAACTAAACTTAATGTCCATTTTCAGGGGCTAAAATTAGGGTCTGTGACCAAGTTTTAAGCCAGATTAAAAATGTCTGACGATCTATATGACGTATTAAAATTAACACCTAGGTTAATGGCTTTGCCTCTGATTTCATTGAATTTTAAAATCCTTAATGATGTATTAGAATTTCATATGGCCCTGTACAATTCACCTACTTTATGATCAGTCATTTTATCTCTATCTTTTATCACAAAGTTTTAATATGCTGTTAAAAGTGAAATTAAATAAGCAACCACCATAACCTCTATTGCCAAGTCAAGACATTGTGATATAACCTGGGTTAGCTGTCTACACAGGCCAATAAAAGAAGAGCTAAAATTAACTCTGATAAAACCGCATCTCACACTAACTACTGCCGAGTTGAGACAACCATGGTTAATTTTTACCATATACACAAGTTACTGTTTTCTTCAGTGTTGATGCTTCACTTGAGTTGCAAAAATACATTAGTGTACCAGGCAGAGGGTGGGGGGAGGGGGCTGGGGTTGGGCTAGAATCAAAAATATTATTGGTAGTAAATCTCTTACTATCATCTATCTAAATATCATAAAAATATATTCATCAATTTACAAGATATTAGGGTACGTAATTTTACCATCTAGTAGAAACACTGATTATGGTTTTCCAGCCATGGTATGTGCTCTCCTGTCTGTGGGATGGTGCATACAAAAGATCCCTTGCTTCTAATGAAAAATAAATGTAGCAGGTTTCCTCTCTAAGATGTTCTGTCAGAATTACCAAATGTTTGACATTCAATAGCTGATGATTAATAAATCAATGTGCACTAGTGGTGTATTTAACAAAACAAACCTAAACAAACTTTTACTAAGTTTTGTTTTTTCAGGACCAGTCACAAATACTGCACAGCTGTCAATCACATGAAACCAAGCAATAATAGGCTGTGGCAGGGGGAACTAATCATTCATATGGCAACTAGTAACGTTTCTAAGCTATTACGGAGTATTAGTTCCCCAGGACAATGGAAATTGTTCTAATTTATATCCCTGCTGCCATTTGGTCCCCTGGTCCCAATCCTCCCAGAAAAGGACCGGCCTTGGTGGCGTCGTGGTTAGCCATCGGTCTACAGGCTGGTAGGTACTGGGTTCGGATCCCAGTCGAGGCATGCGTTTTTTAATCCAGATTATGACTCCAAACCCTGAGTGAGTGCTCCGCAAGGCTCAATGGATAGGTGTAAACCACTTGCACCGACCAGTGATCCATAACTGGTTCAACAAAGGCCATGGTTTGTGCTATCCTGCCTGTGGGAAGCGCAAATAAAAGATCCCTTGCTTCCTGTCGTAAAAGAGTAGCCAATGTGGCGACAGCGGGTTTCCTCTCAAAATCTGTGTGGTCCTTAACCGTATGTCTGACGCCATATAACCGTAAATAAAATGTGTTGAGTGTGTCATTAAATAAAACATTTCTTTCTTTTTTCCCAGAAAAGATTATATAATCAGTAATACCCATTATCCGCATGTTAATTGCATATACAAGCAAGTACTTACGAGATGCTTTCTGATACACTTTGACATTGGAACCTTTCCGGATAAGTTCCATAGTTATCTTGCAGAGTTCCCGTACAACTGAAAACACAAACACATGTCACTTTGTTTCCAAATTGCATTGTGTAGGTTACCAATATATATGGCCTTCATACAGGTATTTATCCTATAACTTACCTTTGATATCCATGTCATAAAACCCATGTGATAATTTAGTGTATTAACCTGGTTAATAATGGTATGCAAATTTGCAAGGTCTCTAGGTAAGGGGTTGCTGTGTGGCTGGGTCATTTGTTTACAAGCCAACAAGACCTGTATATCTGAGCATTTTGTAATTTGCCTTAAAATATTTAAAACAATTTTTATAAAGTACATGTTCTGTTGAACAACATACATGTTTTAATAAAACACTGAAAAGTTTTGTTGGAAAGTTTTTGCTGTAAGCTATACCACAAAATGTTTCACTCACTGAAACAGGTTACGTGTTTAACAATATTTACTGGTGATGCATATTAGTTTTTGACACGTGTGTTAAACTTTGTTACATAGCGGCCAGTTTAGTGCTCATTTGAAGCATAAAAATACTAATAAAAAGGTAGTTATTTGAATAATTGTGTTTATAAATATTGATTTGGTTTAGAACTGAATGCTTATGCTCACCGAAACTGTTTCACCAATGATACTAAGGTCGACGACAGACACTTTTCGCATTCTTGTTTTGGCTTCGTACACAATAAATATAGCATATCTTATCGTAATTCCACTTGAAATCCATATTTCGTAAAAGGTACAATTTTTCAGTTATAAGATTTTCTTCAAAAACATTCAGGTACATTAGTAATGTTCAAACAATACAATTTCAATAGCAATTTTGCACTGGAATTTTTCCAGCGTTCTTAAAACAGTTAATTTAAGGACATGAAAAGTGATGTCATTAGAATACTGACGTCATGCAAATTCAAAATTAGCTACCGGTATATTATTACAATGCTTCACCATATTAAAATAAAAACTGATCTACTAACCTTGACTCCTGTCAAATTTCTATAACAAGCAGACAATCCTATTTACAAGTCGGTATTTTTTTTTTTTTTCATAATTCTGGACAAAATATTAATTTTAAGTTTTAAAAAATGAAAGAAGTAAAAAGTAACTTTTGTCAAATATGTCATATACAAAATAGTGCACGGGGCACGCTATGTCAATACTTTTTTTAACATGTACGGCGAGTTGCTTCCCTCTATGTAGCATATTTAAAATAGCGGAGGACTTTAGACGGTTGTCGTTGGAAGAATTATTTTGTTAATAATGACATAAGGCCAAACAAAAAAATAGGTGTGTTTCCGATTGCATCCCCCCAAAAATTAGGGTATGTAGGTAGGTTTTTTTTTTTTTTTTTTTTTTTTTTTTAAATTGAATACTATCATAATAATAATAATAATAATAATTATTATTATTATTGTTTATCATCATTATCATTATTGTTATTGTTGTTGTTGTAGTTGTTGTAGTAGTAGTATTGGTATGCACTGTTTGTGTATTTCCTTCAATTTGGTTCGGACAATAGGGACGGTAGGTCGACCGGAAACACACCTATTTTTTTGTTTGGCCTAAGTACTTTTACTGGGATTTAGTGAGTATGCATGGTAGGTTATACATTTTTGGTTTGTGTGTCCATTTGTTGCACTATTTTGGTTGAAAAACGTTTGAAACATTGTGCCACAAGTTTTGAATATCAGATATCGTCCGTGGCCCTGTTTCGGTGAGGGCCCTATTTCGGTGGTTTCGTCATTTGTGCTCAACAGTACATACATTTGAAGATTTTGGACATTGTTGACTTTTGCGTGGGGAAAGTAAACAAATGTCTATCACATTAACAGATATTTTCGTAAAAATAAGGTTAAAACGAGCAAAGAAAGCAAGATCGAACTTTACCCAGTCATAAACACGGCACATTTCTTAATACCCTTTCTTTCTTTTTTTTGAAGACTGTTATTTAAAAGAAAACTTATTTTTAAAAACTATTTTTGTCTGTTCTCAGCTGTACTGCTATTTTGTTATTGAAGTCACATGGTTGTCACAGCGTCTGCTGGCAAAACTCTCTTTACAGATACTTGCCAAAAATATATGGTCCTTATATGTTTTAACATAAACATATTTCTGGATATCTGTTTGTATATTTATTAAAACTCAGAATGCAGCTTATATGTTTTAACCAAAAATTTTTACCATTATAACTATTCATTTGTTCAACTTTTAACACAACTGCAAGACATCAGAATTGTTAT
Organism: Gigantopelta aegis; assembly: GCF_016097555.1. NCBI lineage: Eukaryota > Metazoa > Mollusca > Gastropoda > Neomphalida > Peltospiridae > Gigantopelta > Gigantopelta aegis. The sequence goes on along the minus strand of NC_054699.1, from coordinate 45,592,014 downwards.
ATTCATGTTCCTAAAATGTTGTCTATGAACATTGGTTCTCAAGGACTCCATTTTGTAATTTGTCTTAAAATATTTAGAATATTTTTTATAAATTATTATTAGTACATGTTTTGTTGAACAACATACATGTTTTGATAAAACACTGAAAAGTTTTGTGTTTGAAAGTTTTGGCTGAAAGCTTTACCATTAAATGTTTCACTCACCGAAACAGGTGACGTAGTTAACAATATTTACTGCTGATGCATGCTACAGTTTTTGACGCACGTGCAGTGATCTTTGCTACATAGCGGCCAGTTTAGTGTTTATTTGAAGCGTAGAAATACTAATAAAAAGGTAGCTATTTGAATAACAACTGCCTGTTTATAAATACTGATATGATTTAAAATCGAATGCTTATGCTCACCGAAACTGGTCCACCCATGATACATACAGGGTAACAAGGTTCGGACGCAGAAGAACCACACATTCTACATCCCTTCGGACTAATAAAAAAATTACCATTGGATATGTTTTATTTATTGTGTATGAAGCCACAAAATGGGTCTGAAAAGTGACTGTCGTCGAACTTAATGCTTATTGTCCGAACCAAATTGTTAACAACTACAAAAAATTACTCTCCTACCTTTAATTGCCGTTAGATTTCCTCCAAAGTTTATCCAGACACAAATCGCAAAAAAACCACTACAAATATACAGATTCCACACACGAGACTGCAACGATGTCGCCGATATTGTCTTTGCTGAGATTGCATAGGGGAAAATACATGCAGTTTTCTACCGTCTGCCATGTTGCTTGTTTATGGAATACTCTTCAAGAGGGGTGAAAGCCTCCAAAGTATGTGACACAATTAATATGAAATCGATCTCTAGTGGTATCATTAAAATAATAATAATAAAAATAAATAATAATATGACGTCATCACGTTTGCTTTTATATCATAACATGTTATGACGTTGTTAGATTAAGTCCTATCCTTTCACCCCTCTTGAGGAATATTCCATAAAAAGTCAAAATGGCAGCGGATACAAAATTACATGCTTTTTTCCCTATGCGCTCTCAGCGAAGTCGACATAGATGACATGGTTAGCATCTGGTATCGTACCGTCATACAATTTCGATCGACATATGTTTTCGATACTTTCTTTATAACTGCATGTATCGCGAGATTATGCGAGATATTACGTCACTATTAGTCTGAACATAAACAACGAAGTGTCTTTTTTCCTCACAATATTAAAAATGCTTCAAGTCAAGCTGCCAACTTTATGTTTTAATTATAATACCATATATAGTGTGCATGTTATCGGTTTTTCGTAATGCAATATTTTGGTACTAATGAAATGCCTCACATAGCGAAATCCAGGTATTACAAATCCCTGCAAAGTTATCGTCTGCAACACTGACATCTGACCTGCCAAAGTTAGAGGATATACTACGTGATCATTACACTGAACAATAAAATTTATGGAAGGCTGGTTGGGTTACCTCTTATGTCATTCACAGCAAAGTTCTTTTAGATAATTTCTGCTGGGGGCATGTTTACATGTACATTTACTACAAACAAAGGTCGTTTAGTGGAATTAGATTTTTTGAAAATATATAGTTCTGTATCTCTGTTAGAGTACTTAAGTTGACAATCTGAATTTTGGTGTCATTGATACGTATAACAAGAGGATTAGACATTAACCTATGACAAAAACATAATGTAAATATGTTTTAAGTGAACACTGTCTATTGGTCTGAAGATTATTCAATATTTTTTACAAGTTACAAATATTTTATGATTTTATTTTCAAATATTTTGATGTAAATTATTAAACGGAGTATAGACCCTTCACTGCCATAACAAGGACAAAAATAGACAGCCAATGAAAGTATCGAAAACATATGACGTTTGTAAAAATATAGCGGTAACACCTGTACGACTCAGCAGCTAGTGTTTATGGAGGAAAACTTGGCGTTTATGGGAAATTATCACTTTTTTTCACAATAAACTAATGTGACTTGAGAAAGGTAAAATATTATTGTATGTACGAAGTATTGTTTTTATTATAGTTTAATTTTTTGCTTATCGTATCGAAAACATATGACGCCAGGATATGTGGAATCTGTGTCATTGTAATGGTTTCTTCAAGGTTTGTGTCTGGACAAACTTTGGAGGAAATCTAACGGCAATTAAAGGTAGAAGAGTAATTTTTCTTAGTTGTTAACAATTTGGTTCGGACAATAAATGATATGGAATTTGAAAAACGATATTGCAACTTTAAAAGGTAAAAATTTTACTTTTCTGTTTAGTCTATAAATTCAAGTTTGATAAATGATTACTCAGAAGATCTAGTTACCATCGATGCTGACATCGTTCAGAAACGAGAGATGTTTTTTGTGCTGATCTTCTAAAACCAGCAACATTTTTCTTCCTTGAAAGAAATGTCACCCGCCCCCCCAAAAATCATTTATTTCCGGGTTAGGAAACCAAGGTGCATCCTAAAACGCGAATATTTCTATCGATCTAAAACTAAGCAAAGTGATGGATCAAAAGGCGGATATCGCCTCTCGCTATAAGTCACAGCTATAACAGTCATGATTAATGATTAAATATTTGTATTATGTATGTATTTCTGGCATTTGCTTCCCATATAACATTTATGGATAAGTATATTTGTTAAATATCTCCATGCCGGATACACTTAAATAGTTGAGCTTTTGGGATGGCCGATCAGTGGTTCTCTATAACGCACCACAATATTGGAAAGTAAATACAACAAAATGACCGGAAGCTACTCTAAAATAGACTGACTACATTTCATCATTTAAAAATAAATGGGCGTCAATGGAAGCGGAGAACAACTTAAAATATCAGTGTCTAAACAGTTGATATTTATAATTTATTTATTTTTGTAAATCATATTAAGTACTCAATTTAAAATATATGACTGTTTTAAAAACATATGTTACTTAACAAAATCAGATTTTTTTTTAATTTACAAAGAGTTTTAAGTACATAAGCTGCACGAGTTATTTTGCCCTTTGCAAACGCCGGGTAAGAACGAGAATGAACTTGTTAGATTTGGGATTTCTGATTTGTCGATTGGCAGTACTCCGTGATTGTCGTGTTTGTTCACATAGTTTGTGTGACATTTTCAGTTTTTCCGTCTTTGTTCTTCTCTTATTTAATATCAATATGTATGCATTAATTTTACAAATGTTGGATATATATGTACCAAGTTCAGGTAATGAATCAAGGATTTAACATTTAATTTTAAACTTCTATCATTCATTCAGTGATCCAGGTTCTCTAGTAATATGTAGATGTACCTATGGTCCATGGGTAAATTATGTTATATTCTCAGGCCTGTGTGAACTGGGGAGGACAGAGGGCTTTTTCTGTTAGTGTAGTTCATCAAGATTAATGTTGACTGCAAGTCAAGTGTAAGTTGACTTGTGCTTGCACTTCGACTTGCAGTCAACTTTAATCTTGATGAACTACTGTTAGTGTTACTTGTCAGTTGATATAATAACTAAAAAATGTTATGTATGGTACCAAAACCACACTAAAACTAATATTATAATAATTACAATTGTCTAATTTACTTCTGAAATGTTTATTTTCTACCTCTTTTTTTTTTTCAGAAAAAGTTCTTGCTGAAGTTTCAGTATGGAAAAACTGACAAATATTTGGGCTGAACTTGAGAAAAAGAAAAAGTATTTTTTTTTAGTATTGCTTTTTTTTCACTTGATTTATCTAAATCATTTTAATGCTTATGTAAATAAATTACATGTATATACAGGGAAAATTTTGTTTTCAAAATCTTGATTAGTGATATTTCTAGTTAAAAGCAAAAATTTATTAGCAAAATTTACTGTTTAATGTTTTAAAATTGTGTAGCGATCTCTGAAACTTGCGTAGCGAAACGTGACATGATACTAAACAAAATGTTCATTGATGTAATTATCAGTGTCATACACAGGTTGGACATTTCTCTTTAGCTTGTGGTTGCATCGCAGAATCGAACCACCTGGGTGGACCCATTCAACTTATTTGTGTTTTTGTTGTTCCAGCCAGTGTGCTAAAGGTTGTGGTATCTGCTTTCCTGTCTGTGGGAAAGTTTATATAAAAGATCCATTGTTGCATTTGGAAAAATGTAGCAGGTTTCCTCTGATGACTACATGTCAGAATTACTAAATGTTTGACATCCAATAGCCAATGATTAATTAATCAGTGTGCTCTAGTGGTGTCATTAAACAAAACAAACTTTAACTTTTGGCTGCAGGCTCAGTATAATGATCAACATGCAGTGTCCGAAATAAGCACTTGTTCGTTTGTCCTGACAAGTGAAAATCTGCTCTGACAAACAAAATGGACCTCAGTGGTTGTCCAGTGGACAAGTTAAACTGTATGATGTTTCATTTTGAGCAACCAAACACATTGTCGTTGCATTTAAATAAAACTAAGACAAGTGAAAATATTGGTGGACAAGTAGATTTCTAGATGTACTTGTCCAGTGGACTAGTAACAAATTCTACTTATTTCTATCACTAACATGGTCACTTATATATATATGTGTGTAGCACCGTTGAAGTGCCAATCTCAAGGTTAAAAAAGATATAGTTATTTTTATTCTACATTTTACTGCCAAACTGCTTGGGGAAAATACCTTTCAAGTTTGTTCAGTTATTTAATGTCCACAAATTGATTAAAATTGATATTTTTAAAACCCTCTTTTTGTTCAAAATTATTGTGAGACTTGTGAATTACAGAGGTACAATGTACACATACTTTATGACATCAAACACATACACAAACCACACATTTATTAAAATTAGTTTTGTTTGTATTTTGAATTTGTTTAAAAAAATTATAATATTAAAAAGCGATTGTTGTTTTAGCAACCAGCACACTAGTTTAAAGTCCTCATCACAGTCTTTGCCTCATACTTATAAAACTTTTAGTCTGGAGACAACACTAATAATTTTAGAGTTAGACTTTAAGATGCTGGCATCACTATGCAAACTGCTTGCATGTGACACCATTAGAGATTTGAATAGATCTAGTTTTATAAGCATGGGCCTTTGTCTCTGTATCCTGATATTAAGTGATAAAGCTTGCTTGTTGTTTTCCTTAATAACCCAGTGATTCCCTCGTTGTTGAACTCCACATGCCAGCTGTTGTCTCTTTATTTTGATAATGTTTGTTGATTAATTTCTACATTACATGGGGTGGGACGTGGCCCAGTGGTAAAGTGCTCGCTCAATGCGCGGTCGGTATGGGATCGATCCCCGCCGGTGGAACCATTGGGCTATTTCTCATTCCAGCCAGTGCACCACAACTGGTATATCAAAGGCCGTGGTATCAACTACCCTATCTGTGGGATGGTGCATATGAAAGGCCTCTTGCTTCTAATCGAAAAGAATAGCCCATGAAGTGGCAACAGCGGCTTTCCTCTCTCAATATCTGTGTGGTTCTTAACCATATGTTTGATGCCATATAACCGTAAATAAAATGTGTTGAGTGCGTCGTTAAATAAAACATTTCTTTCTTTCTTTCTACATTACACAACCCAGTCCTTGTGTTTGTATCGTGATAACGTTTACTTGCTGATGTAAAGATAACTCAGTGTTTCTTTCTTTGAACTCCACATATCAGTCTTTGTAGACCTCTGTATTCTGATAATGTTTGTGCGGTAATAACTAAATTACATGACCCATTTTGTTTCTGATTTCCAGATTACCCAGTGGACCTCTCACCCAGTCGTGTCAGGCGGAACTGCAGGAGTTGATGCGACAGCTGGACATCATGTTGAGTTCAAAGAAACGCGAGTGGGAGCGAGACATGGAATCTCTGCAGGTCAAACTCGACATGCGGGACCAGGAGCTGCGACTGAACACGTCGACACTGCACCTGAAAAATAAAGAGGTGACGTATGCTGCTCGTGGTCTAGTTAGAGACACTTTAACGTATAAAGTTAAACACTGAACATGTCGACACTGCACCTGAAAAATAAAGAGGAGATGTGTGCTACTCGCGGTCCAGTTAGTGACACTTTAATAATCACAGACGTATCAAGTTAAACACTGAACACGTCGACACTGCACCTGAAAAATAAAGAGTGCTCTCATTCTAGTTAGTGACACTTTCAACAATAGCAGACATATCAAACTATACACTGCACTGAATTTGTCTGGAAATCATTTCCAGTTTCATCATTATCAGTTCAGCTAGCATTTTACAGGGCTAGCTGTGACACTTGCCAAATTAGCCAGTTGCAAATTTTAAAAACAATTGGCAAATAATATTTTAATTCAGCGAACTAATTACATGTAATAATTAATATTTTGTGCCCAAATTAAGTGCCTGTTAATGTGATGTTGGACATGAGGGTAGACCCTGAAAATTACAATCAATAATCATTTGATCATCACACGGCTATAGCCCAACTGATCAATAACACTATCATACTATCGTCTTCAACAACTATTGTTTAAATGGTTAATAATATTGTTTAATGTTAAAGGGACATTCCTGAGTTTGCTGCATTGTAAGATGTTTCCGACTAATAAAATATTTCTACGATTAAACTTACATATTAAATATATTTTCTTGTTTAGAATATCAGTGTCTGTATATTCAGTGTGTTTCTTGTCATCTTAATATTTGTAAGCAGCCCAAACTGGATTTTGTCTTCAAATAATTTCGTATGTACGAAAAAATTATATTTTACGAAATAAAATGAAATTTAACCTAGTACAAATATTAGAACGATCAGAAACACTTTTAATATACAGCTACTAATATTTTATGCAAAAAATATATTTGATATGTATTTACAATCGTTCAAAAATCTCTGTTAGTCAATAGCATCTTTAAAATTGCAGCAAACTCAGGAATGTCCCTTTAAACTGTAAACACTATTATTATGTTTTATCACAATTGTTAAGAAGGTTACATGTATATGGGAGAATATGTTTTAAATACTATTTTAATAATTTAGTTTTTTTTTCCCTCCCAGAATGAAGACCTCCACAGTCAAGTGATGGTTATGAACAAAGTGCAGAAAGAGATTGTTGAAGAATATGAAGGTCAACTTATAGAACTGAGGTCAGAGGTAAGTAGGTCCAATCCATGAAAAGCCATCGACATGGCCCACTATTTGATCAGTAAGATCAAGTATTATTATTTTACCACGGCTATGTCATGTCATGTCATAGGGTTTTACGTGCACATTCAGAACAAGCTGTTGTAGTGCACGCCTGTCGTGGGCACAAGAGCCGGCCTTGGCCGGCTCCTCCGTCCATGACAGGAAAGGTGGGGGGAGGGGAGAGGAGGGACCTCCTGCACTGGCAGGTACAAGGGAGCACCAGCAGCCCGATCGTGGGTGGGTGGTGCTATGGAATTTAAATGGAGCAGTTAAATGCCAAAGAGAAAAGGGTGCGCAATTTTGATTGAGGGAATTTGGCGCAATTTTGAACAGTCGGTCAAAAGGTAAATGGCCGAGCTAATATAGGTTTTGATATTAGTGAATCGAGAGTAGCTCGTTCATTTTAGACCTTTACGATGCTGTGGTGTCTCCCTAGGTTGCCCATAGGGTCCTTATAAAGGGCCTGACCGCTTCTGGTCGAGGCATCACCAAGTACCAAGTTATTACCAGCAGCAAGTATTGGGGGTTTGGGTGGGGGAGGCTGATATTCTTTTGTTCAGCTTCCCCCGGGTGCATTGCATTTGTGTACTCGGAACGGTATTCTTTTGTCTGGTTCCATGGCTATCGGTGAAACTTGTTTATGTATGGTTATTGCAATTGTTTCCCTTGGTTAATGTAATTGTCTCCCTTTATGACTTATTTAAAAAAAAAAAAGAAGTTTGTTTTGTTTAAAAACACAACTAGAGCACATTGATGTATTAATCATCGGCTATTGAATGTCATATACATGTATATGGTAATTCGGACATATAGTCTTAGAGAGGAAACCCACTTCAGTTTTCCATTTGTAGCAAGGGATCTTTATATGCACCATCCCACAGACAGGATAGCACATACCATGGCCTTTGATAAACTAGACCGGCTTCGGTGGCGTCGTGGTTAAGCCATCGGACATAAGGCTGGTAGGTACAGAGTTCGCAGACTGTTACTGACTCCCACCCAGAGCTAGTTTTAACGACTCAATGGGTAGGTGTAAGACCACTACACCCTCTTCTCTCTCACTAACACCTAACAACTAACCCACTGTCCTGGACAGACAGCCCAGATAGCTACAGTGTGTGCCCAGGACAGCGTGCTTGAACCTTAATTGGATATAAGCATGAAAATAAATTGAAATGAAATGAAATGATAAACCAGTCGTGGTACACTGGCTAAAACGAGAAATAGCCCAGTGGGGATCAATCCTAGACTGACCGTGCATCAAGTGAGCGCTTTACCACTGGGCTACGTCTCGTGTCGTCCCATGTATGATTTGCAGGTTGCATTGTACTAATTTGAGGAGTTCTGTGTCAAAGGTCATTGTGCACCATCAGATATTTACAAAATAAAAACAGCTGCTGGGTACCTTCGGTTCTGGCTAGTGAATTTGTGTTCAGGGCTAGTGAAAATTATCAGCTGTATTAGCATAACATGTAGGGCACTATACAAAGCCAGGTCTGTATCTTGTGATAACCAGTACATGACTTAACAGGCACCTTGCTTATTCTGATGCCGTTTAATAAACTAATATTGTACACGAACAGACAAAGATGGTTGATAAACTAACTCTTTTTTTTGGGGCCATTTTATCATAAATAAACTACACTATCATATTTGCCGCGTCTGTTTCATGTGTTAAATATAATTTAACACCACACAAGTTAACAAGATAGCTTTTATAATGAAGGTTTTAATAACAAAATATCAATTAAAATTTTTGTCTGATGACCTGACATCACTATCTTGTATTAATATGACATCATATATTACCAACGACGTGATATCCCATGTGGGATCGAAATTTCTCACATGGCTTTCTTTTATGGGATGGCTCTGTCCAGTATACCTGAGGATGAGAGAATGTAATTATAATATCACTAGAATGCATTTCATTTTTTTGTTTTCATTTTTGTCTTTCTGTTTTTGTTCTAGTGACTGTTGTTAACATTGCAGGTACACAAGATGAAGAAGGAGTATGAGAAGTTACAGCGGAAGTACGCGAAGCAGGCGCGGGAGACGCGCAGGATGAAGGAGGACGTGTTGTCGGAGATCGGCGGCAGCAAGACGGAGATCACCAGACTGAGGGACCAGCTCGAGGTGTGTGCAACTGGCCAATACAAGACTCCATCATATGTGGTCATGTGGGATACAAATAGTACACCCGAGGCAGGGCTTGCTCTGCCAATCGCCAAATTCGCCAATTGCAAATTTTAGGAATAATTGATGTTTTGTAGGAAAATAACTGGGTTTTGCATTTTTAAAAGATAATTTGGAGAAATGCTTTGCTCACCCAGAGCTAGCACTGTGAGGTGGGGGAAATTTTCCCCACCTCGGGTGTACTTTTTCTATCCCACATGACCGCATATTATGGAGTCTTTTTCTCTCATTCATTCGGAAATAAACCATTATTTTACACAAACAAACAAAGATGGCCGAACAAGTAACTTTTTCTATCCCACATGACCGCATATTATGGAGTCTTTTTCTCATTCGGAAATAAACCATTATTTTACACAAACAAACAAAGATGGCCGAACAAGTAACTTTTTCTATCCCACATGACCGCATGTGATGGAGTCTTTTTCTCTCATTCGGAAATAAACCATTATTTTACACAAACAAACAAAGATGGCCGAACAAGTAACTTTTTCTATCCCACATGACCGCATGTGATGGAGTCTTTTTCTCTCATTCGGAAATAAACCATTATTTTACACAAACAAACAAAGATGGCTGAACAAGTAACTTTTTCTATCCCACATGACCGCATGTGATGGAGTCTTTTTCTCTCATTCGGAAATAAACCATTATTTTACACAAACAAACAAAGATGGCTGAACAAGTAACTTTTTCTATCCCACATGACCGCATGTGATGGAGTCTTTTTCTCTCATTCGGAAATAAACCATTATTTTACACAAACAAACAAAGATGGCCGAACAAGTAACTTTTTCTATCCCACATGACCGCATGTGATGGAGTCTTTTTCTCTCATTTGGAAATAAACCATTATTTTACACAAACAAACAAAGATGGCTGAACAAGTAACTTTTTCTATCCCACATGACCGCATGTGATGGAGTCTTTTTCTCTCATTCGGAAATAAACCATTATTTTACACAAACAAACAAAGATGGCCGAACAAGTAACTTTTTCTATCCCACATGACCGCATGTGATGGAGTCTTTTTCTCATTCGGAAATAAACCATTATTTTACACAAACAAACAAAGATGGCCGAACAAGTAACTTTTTCTATCCCACATGACCGCATGTGATGGAGTCTTTTTCTCATTCGGAAATAAACCATTATTTTACACAAACAAACAAAGATGGCTGAACAAGTAACTTTTTCTATCCCACATGACCGCATGTGATGGAGTCTTTTTCTCATTCGGAAATAAACCATTATTTTACACAAACAAACAAAGATGGCCGAACAAGTAACTTTTTCTATCCCACATGACCGCATGTGATGGAGTCTTTTTCTCATTCGGAAATAAACCATTATTTTACACAAACAAACAAAGATGGCGGAACAAGTAACTTTTTCTATCCCACATGACCGCGTGTGATGGAGTCTTTTTCTCATTCGGAAATAAACCATTATTTTACACAAACAAACAAAGATGGCCGAACAAGTAACTTTTTCTATCCCACATGACCGCGTGTGATGGAGTCTTTTTCTCATTCGGAAATAAACCATTATTTTACACAAACAAACAAAGATGGCCGAACAAGTAACTTTTTCTATCCCACATGACCGCATGTGATGGAGTCTTTTTCTCATTCGGAAATAAACCATTATTTTACACAAACAAACAAAGATGGCCGAACAAGTAACTTTTTCTATCCCACATGACCGCATGTGATGGAGTCTTTTTCTCATTCGGAAATAAACCATTATTTTACACAAACAAACAAAGATGGCCGAACAAGTAACTTTTTCTATCCCACATGACCGCATGTGATGGAGTCTTTTTCTCATTCGGAAATAAACCATTATTTTACACAAACAAACAAAGATGGCCGAACAAGTAACTTTTTCTATCCCACATGACCGCATGTGATGGAGTCTTTTTCTCATTCGGAAATAAACCATTATTTTACACAAACAAACAAAGATGGCCGAACAAGTAACTTTTTCTATCCCACATCACCGCATATGATGGAGTCTTTTTCTCATTCGGAAATAAACCATTATTTTACACAAACAAACAAAGATGGCCGAACAAGTAACTTTTTCTATCCCACATGACCGCATGTGATGGAGTCTTTTTCTCATTCGGAAATAAACCATTATTTTACACAAACAAACAAAGATGGCCGAACAAGTAACTTTTTCTATCCCACATGACCGCATGTGATGGAGTCTTTTTCTCATTCGGAAATAAACCATTATTTTACACAAACAAACAAAGATGGCCGAACAAGTAACTTTTTCTATCCCACATCACCGCATATGATGGAGTCTTTTTCTCATTCGGAAATAAACCATTATTTTACACAAACAAACAAAGATGGCTGAACAAGTAACTTTTTCTATCCCACATGACCGCATGTGATGGAGTCTTTTTCTCATTCGGAAATAAACCATTATTTTACACAAACAAACAAAGATGGCTGAACAAGTAACTTTTTCTATCCCACATGACCGCATGTGATGGAGTCTTTTTCTCATTCGGAAATAAACCATTATTTTACACAAACAAACAAAGATGGCTGAACAAGTAACTTTTTCTATCCCACATGACCGCATGTGATGGAGTCTTTTTCTCTCATTCATTCGGAAATAAACCATTATTTTACACAAACAAACAAAGATGGCCGAACAAGTAACTTTTTCTATCCCACATGACCGCATGTGATGGAGTCTTTTTCTCATTCGGAAATAAACCATTATTTTACACAAACAAACAAAGATGGCCGAACAAGTAACTTTTTCTATCCCACATGACCGCATGTGATGGAGTCTTTTTCTCATTCGGAAATAAACCATTATTTTACACAAACAAACAAAGATGGCTGAACAAGTAACTTTTTCTATCCCACATGACCGCATGTGATGGGAGTCTTTTTCTCTCATTCATTCGGAAATAAACCATTATTTTACACAAACAAAAAAAGATGGCTAAACAAGTAACTTTTTTATTTGACCATTTTATCATAAATAAACTACACTCTCACATTTATCGTGTTTCTTTCATGAAATTTAACACAACAAATTAACAAGATAGCTTTTATAATGAAGGTTTTAATAACAAAATATGAATTTAAAACTGTTTAATTACCCCACGTCACAATTTCACATTAACATGACATCATATATTACCATCGATGTCATGTTAAATGAGTATGCATCATATCCCATGTAGGATAGAAATTTCTTACATAGCTTTCTTTCATGGGATAGTATTTTCTAGTTCAGTCAGTTTAATAATTTTAGTATCATTATTACAAAATTCACTGTGCATTTATTTTTGTACTGATTTCTCACCAGTGCACCACGACTGGTACATCATTGGCCGTGGTATGTGTTATCCTGTCTATGGGATGGTGCATATAAAAGATCCCTTGCTATATCAATATATTATTGTGTTCTAGTTCTACTTTAATTTTTTTTTTTACCATGACGTTTCAGCTGATATATATTACGTCACTAGAAGGAATACATACGGTGTTACATATTACATGACGCCACGTAATACCTTTGCTTACAGCATGACATAATCAACAGGTAGCAATGGCCACCTACCTCCTAAACGACGAGAACAATTAACCAGTGAAAAAGGCGCATTAGTGTCTTGGGACATGTAATTGATCTGTTTTTCTATCACAGCTTTCTGGCACCTTTCTACCAGTTGGTTGCACTAGAACAATCATTGTTGGACGGTTTGATATAAATGTTGTTCTCCACATTAAAGCGTTAGGCACATGCAACTCAAATTTATCTGGCAACCACTGTTTTTACTGGCCGATTATAATGACTGATTAAAGCAAAGTCACAAACGTATACTGGCAAATAATGACCTGATGTCACGCATGTAACATCTCATGAATAGCTGCATTATAAACTCACTCATTTGTCTTCTAAGTCATCGTACAATGTAGCTGAAATAATAGCTTTTCCTCTTAATTTTTATTGTCTGCAGCAGGGATGGGGGGAAATAAAATTGTCAATCAGTCTCATGTGATGTCATCACTACTGGGGGGGGGGGGTGGTGGTGGCAATAAAAGAAGAAAGGAATAAAAAGAGTTTTTTATAATAACATTTAAAAGGTGATATTTGCCAAATAGTGTTTATAAAAAATAATTGTGGTGTTTGTACATTGTTGTATGTTTTTATCTTGAATCATGAACATGAAACGATAAGCATCAAAACAGAAAAAATCATTTGATCAAATCAGTGAAAAAACCCCGATAAACATCAAAATAGAAAAAAACATTTGATCAAATCAGTGGGGAAAACCCCCGATAAACATCAAAACAGAAAAAAAACATTTGATCAAATCAGTGAAAAAAAGAAAGAAAAGTGGAATAAATAATTAAAAAGAGGAATAAAAGTTATGAATTTAACTACCCTATATATATAAAAAATTATGAGTATTCAGTACTGTGTCCAGAAAATTAATAAAAGATGACACCGTCGAAGTGTTTGACAGCCTGATCTGGCACATGTTTAGACAAACGATTGCGAATGTTGTCATTGATTGGATGAATTTGACCTCTATTGGCTAAAGTGATAACTGGTGCAGGCCAACTATTCTGCTCACCACAACAAAATAGGGTTAAAAACATTTTTAATTTCCAAGATTTATAATTATTAATAATTAGATACACTATAATGAACAATAAATATGTTTATAGATTATTTCAGTACATTTTAATTTTTTTGCTATTTCATAGCAGTTTTTATTTCTCAAATTTGAAATTTTGTCGGGACTCTTGACACTCGACCCAACAGGGCTTTGTGTTGATTGCAGTGACACTTCCATGGAGATGGCAATGATTGTAACCAGTTGCAAACTTTGGGTCCTTTGTTTTAATTGGAGTGTAATACATTAATAGCTTTCTTGCCAAGAATGGCGTTATTGTCAACGACTGTATAATCTCGTGACCAGCTCGACGGTTTTGAACGAATGTCTAGCCTACTGACAGTGGAGTGATACTACCGTAGGTCCGGCTTCTGTGACTGGCGATATATCCCTGTGGCAGACTTTGAAATTACAGACGTCTGAAAGACTCAACATCTTGACCACAGTTTACTTGGGTTTTTGTTTTTTTTCTCTGTTTTAATCATGAACAAGGTAGCGATGCCTGAGCAGCTCAAACTACAACATAGCACAACTAGTGTATTCACCATTTCTATTACCGGCTACTGGTACAACACAACTATTAACAGCTTCAGAACCATGTCACTTAACAACGGTTGTTTTGATGATGTTATGACTGATCACATGGATCAATGTAGGGTATCCGTCTGCAGTGGGAAGCACTTACCTGATGCGCGGTCAGTCTGGGATCGATCCCAGTTGGTAGGCCCATTGAGCTATTTCTCATTTCAGCCAGTGCACCATAATTGCTGTGGTATGTGCTATTCTGTCTGTGAGATGGTGCATATAAAAGATGCCGTTCTACTAATGGAAAACTAGCAGGTTTCCTCTCTATGTCTGTAGTTTGTATTTACCATAATTTGACACCCAATAGCCAATGTATTTTTCATGCTGGGGTGACGTTAAACATTCATTCATTCATTCATTCATTCATTCATTCTTTCATTCATTCATTCATTCATTCATTCATTTTCTATGTCTATATGTTATATTATCAAATGTTTGACATCCAGTAGCTGATGATTAATAAATCAGTCTGCTCTAGTAGTGTCATTAAACAAAACAAACTTTACCTTTTTTTTTTAATATTAAAATTTTTAACACATTTGTAAGAAGACTGCCACTCCCAGCATAATATGAGTCACTTGTGATGCATTCAGCATGCAGCATTGTGGTAGTGCGTTGCATACAAACTATACAAACACATTAAAATAGAAGCATTTATTGCTGTGTACAGTTGGTTTGTGAAATGGTTCTAAAGTGTGCGTGACGACAGTCATTGTGTTAATTGTATGTGACAGCTGTTGAGAGTAGCTCCTACTATTTTGTGTATAAGATGCTAGTAATGCTGTTTTAATCTTTATATACAGCATTAATGATAAGTACAAACAATCCATTTCTTCACTTTGATGTATTTATATTATGTAGATTTTCAGTTTATCACAGAATTTAAGGTACTTAAAAGGAAGGGGTTTTCCCCCCGAAAAAAAGTAATACAAGTTTTATAAGCACGGGCCCAGGGCCCCGTTTTTACAAATCGATCTTAGCATACAATAGTTTTACACTTAGGGGCCATTCAAGTATTACACAGCACTATTTTTGTAAAAATTAGACACCCTTCCTCCCCCCTGTAATGCTCCATAATACTAGGCCATATGTAACCAAAAAATCAACCTCTACTGAGGGGATTCGAACCACAGACTCTCAGTGCGAGAGTCCAGCGCTCTACCATCTGAGCTAATAGGGAAATTCCCACTAGCTACTGCCAGTAGGAGCACTTTATAGCAACACTACTGCACATACACCCCTGAAAAATATTACATAACACTTGGAGATGCACCCTCCTATTCACAAGCAAGTCAGGTGATGGATTAATATAGTTTTAACATACCGTTTTGCAATTTGGGAAATTGTAGATACGCATTTCAATTCTTATTTATAATCCTTACCTCCAATGGCATAGGGAAGGGGAGCATACCTCCCCCCCACCCCTCAATCTAACTTCTTTTTATTTAAACTATTAAATTTTATAAAATGATAGATACATGTACATATACACAAACATAGTGTGGGTTTCCCCACCACCCACCACCCCCAACCCTCAATATAAAATCTGGCTACACCAGTGTATACCTCTAGCTATAACTGTCTATGTTAAACATTGTCGCCATGACAGAATGTTTATTAAAAAGAAGATTTTAGTAACAAAGTGTGTTATATAACACTGTTAAATACACATACCCATTCCCTTGAGTTTTACGTAATATTTGAATGGCCCCCTTAAGGTGATCTTAGCACTAAGATTGCTTTGTAAGACTGTGAATATTTCAAGAAAGGAACTATAAGTATTTGACAGAAATATTGCTCAATTTATTTTGAAGTTTGTTTTGATTAACGTCACCACTAGAGCACATTGATTGATTAATCATCGCCTATTGCATGTCAAATATTTGGTAATTTTTTTACTCATAGTAATCAGTTGAAACCTGCTAAATTTTTCCTAATGCAGCAAGGGATCTTTTATATGCACTTTCTCACAGGAAAGCACATACCACAGTCTTTGACTAGTTGTGGTGCACTGGTTGGAATGAGAAAAACCCAATCAGTTGAATTGATCCATAGAGGTGGTTCGATCCTGTGACGCAAGCACCTCAAGCGAGCACTCAACCGACTGAGCTAATCCCGCCCCTTTGAGGACTAAGTGGCTTTAATTATAAATAACGTGGTATAAAGATAAATACAGTGAAACCCCTCTAAACTGGACATCCTTGTGGCCAAGTAAAATGTCCCTTTTTAAGAGATGTCCAGTTTAGAGAGGTTAAGCTCTGTACTGATTTTTAAAAAGGGACCATGAAAATGTCTGGTTTTGGGGGAATGTTCGGTTTACAGAGGGTCCAGTTTTGAGAGGTTTCACTGCAGTTAACTTTGTGATTTGCTGTTTGACAGGAATACCACCAGAGGTCGAAGGAGTGGGATCAGCAGAAACGAATCACTCAGAAGGAAATAGAGAGTCTTGAGGCACAGAAGAGAGCACTGAAAGAGAAATGCGATTTTATACAGGTACCGAGACTGCTCGCAGTGCACAGTGTTTTATACCAACTGCTGGTCTCTTTGCATGTTGCCTTAACCACATGTCCGACGCCATATAACCGTAAATAAAAATGTGTTGAGTGCATCGTTAAATAAACCATTTTCTTCTTCTTCTTTGCATGTTGGGGCAGAATTTAGCTCAGTCGGTTGAGTGCTCGCCAGAGGTGCTTGCATCACAGGATCAAATCACCTCGGTGGATCCATTCAACTGATTGGGGTTTTTTTTTCATTCTAACCAGTGCACCACAACTGGTCAAAGGCTGTGGAATGTGCTTTCCTGTCTGTGGGAAAATACATATAAAAGATCCCTTGCTGTATTAGGAAAAATGTAGCAGGTTTCTTCTGATGACTACCAGAGTCAGAATTACCAAATGTTTGACATCCAATAGCCGATGATTAATTAATCAATGTGCTCTAGTGGTGTCATTAAACAAAACATATTTTTTAAAACTGTAATAGGCTTGTAGATTAACTAAACTTAGTGTTCATTTTCACGGGCTGAAACTAGGGTCTGCGTCATTATGGAGATGTTGATTACCTAGTGTTATAGAAGTACATGTATGTGGACTTAGTGTCACAGATTAGAGTATATTCGTTTAAAGAGACTGTTCTCTAGTGGTCTTTCAGTGAACATTTTGTTTTCAATATCTTGGTTAGTGATATTTCTAGTCAATTGAAAATTATCAGCAACTACTGTTTAATGTTTTAAAGTTGTATAGTGATCTCTGAAACTTGTGTAGCAAATCGCGACATGATACTGAACAAAATGTTACACATTTTTAGTGTCTGTTTATTTCATGCACTATTTTCTGATTTACTTAATTATTGTAGTAGTTAATTAGATTGTAAAATTGTCAACATTCAGCAGTTATTCTTTGAAAGTTGATACTAAGTGAATTTTTATTAAAAGGTCGGGGAAGCAAAGTAGCTTGCCTTTTATTGGTGACATCCATGTATATTACAGCAAAATAGTGTGTCATTTATTGGTGACATCTGTGTATTTTACAGCAAAATAGTGTGCCATTTATTGGTGACATCCGTGTATTTTACAGCAAAATAGTGTGTCGTTTATTGGTGAAATCCGTGTATGTTACAGCAAAATAGTGTGTCGTTTATTGGTGACATCCGTGTATGTTACAGCAAAATAGTGTGTCGTTTATTGGTGACATCCGTGTATGTTACAGCAAAGTAGTGTGTCGTTTATTGGTGACATCCGTGTATGTTACAGCAAAATAGTGTGTCGTTTATTGGTGACATCCGTGTATGTTACAGCAAAGTAGTGTGTCGTTTATTGGTGACATCCATGTATGTTACAGCAAAGTAGTGTGTCGTTTATTGGTGACATCCGTGTATGTTACAGCAAAGTAGTGTGTCGTTTATTGGTGACATCCGTGTATGTTACAGCAAAGTAGTGTGTCGTTTATTGGTGACATCCGTGTATGTTACAGCAAAGTAGTGTGTCGTTTATTGGTGACATCCGTGTATGTTACAGCAAAATATTATGTCATTTATTGGTGACATCCGTGTGTGACATCCGTGTATGTTACAGCAAAATAGTGTGTCGTTTATTGGTGACATCCGTGTATGTTACAGCAAAATAGTGTGTCGTTTATTGGTGACATCCGTGTATGTTACAGCAAAGTAGTGTGTCATTTATTGGTGACATCCGTGTAATTTACAGCAAAATAGTGTGCCATTTATTGGTGACATCCGTGTATGTTACAGCAAAATAGTGTGCCATTTATTGGTGACATCCGTGTATGTTATAGCAAAATAGTGTGTCATTTACTGGTGACATCCGTGTATGTTACAGAAAAATAGTGTGTCATTTATTGGTGACATCCGTGTATGTTATAGCAAAATAGTGTGCCATTTATTGGTGACATCCGTGTATGTTACAGAAAAATAGTGTGTCATTTATTGGTGACATCTGTGTATGTTACAGCAAAAATAGTGTGTCATTTATTGGTGACATCCGTGTATGTTACAGCAGCAGTCGGAGACTTGCCAGTCACAGCTTGGTCGTCGCCGTCGGTTACAAGGGGAAACAGAGTCGGCACTGAACACGAAAATCACACAGTTGGAAGAACAGCTAGAGAGATGTACAGAAATAGGCTCACAGCAGGTGATGTTATTAAAAAAAAAAAAAGTTTTGAGGGGTAGTGATGTCTAATTTGAATGTAAATATAATCTTAAAAAAACTAATATTAATCTCTCTTGGTAGGAAGGAAGGAATGTTTTATTTAATGATACACTAAACACACGTGTAGTAGCAAGAGTTGTTACGTAAATTTGTTAAATGACGTTATAACACGACATTGCTTCCCCAGTCCTAACTCAGACTGTGCATGTGACATATGACATCATTCCGTTGTCTCCTTCTAGTTATGGTGGAAACATTTCGAAACGGTCTTTGTTAACAAAAAAGATGATAACCATAATATTAGGGATATTAAAGAATTTATTACACTCACTGGTGTGTCGTACTGATTTTATTAAACTCATGTCAGGATTTTTTTTTTTTTTTTCGCTCTCACTTAAGCAATACAAAAATCCTGATACTCATTTTGTAAAATCAGTACGACACACAAACTCATATAATAATCTCTGTCTGCTATATAATAAATTGTAATCTTAAAAATAATAAAATATTACAAAACAAATGACATTGTTTTGGGCTTACAGAAGGCAAACTGCCCATCATAAAAGTCATTAGTTCTCTGTTCGATAACCCATTACCATAAAGCAGTTCCGAACAAAAAGTTTGTTTTGTCTAACAATACTACTAGTTAGAGCACATTGATTAATTAATCATTAGCTATTTAATGTTGAACAATTGATAATTCTGACAAATAATCTTCAGGGAAAACTCAATACATTTTATATGCATTCTCCCCACAGGCAGACGCGGGATGTAGCCATGTGGTAAAAGGTTCCCTTGGTGTGTGGTCAGTCTAGGATCAATTCCCATTGGTGGGACCATTGGGCTATTTCTCATTCCAGCCAGTGCACCACAACTGGTATATCAGTGGCCTTGGTATGTGCTATCCTGCCTGTGGGTTGGTGCATGTAAAAGATCCCTTGCTACTAATGGAAAAATGTAGTGGTTTCCTCTTTATGACTATATGTCGAAATTAGCAAATATTTGACATCCAATACCCGATGATTAATAAATCAATGTGCTCTAGTGATGTCACTAAACAAAACAAACAAGCATCAGCTATTAAATGTCAAACAATTGATAATTCTGACATGTAATTTTCAGAGAAAACTCACTACATACATTTTATATGCACTTTCCTACTGACAGGACAGCACATCCCTTCCCAGCACCTTTGACATACACGTACTGGTAATGGTGCACTGGCTGGGATGGGGAAAAATCTCAGAATGTATATTTATTCAAAGAAAGTGAATAAAAGTTACTGTTACATTATTTACGTGCCTTTATCCAGGGATTTACCGGACGCACAAAACTTGCATATAGTATACACGTGATTTGTTGTCTGCGGCTCTCTGTCGTTTGTGTGGTTTTGGGACCCTTTGTTTTCAGGTTGGGACCCCCAGAAAAGAAAGAGGTGAGTCCAAGGGACCCCCATTTCAGAAAAACAAGGTAAATCCCTGATTTATCCAAAAGATGTTCTGGCACAATAAAAGTTAATATTCTGGGTTTTTTGTTATTGCATGGGAGACAACTCTTTGAGTATGCGGATGTAAGACAGAAATTAATCCAGATATGTTTGTGGGTGGAGTATAGAACATACTTTCCAGATTATATGGTATTCTTCGTAATACATTGAAACTCCTGTAAACCAAACACACTTGGGACCAAATCAAATATTCAGTTTAGAGGTGTGTTTGGTTTACTGAGCTTTTAAGAAATAGCCTTTGCAGCCATTTTAATTTTTACTATTGAAATACATGTACATGTATAACCAACATGAGAACGTGTGTTATGTTGTATTTTAAAAAAAACAATAACAAGTTAAAGTGAAAACTCTTTATATACTTTGCCAAATGATTGGTATGGACGAGACACACAACACTCCTTGAAAGGTTTTGATCGTTCGGTCTTCAGAGGTAAAAAATGTATTAAATAAATACAACGTGACTTGGTAATTGGTTTGGTATTCACATTAGAGGAGTTTCAAGTTTTCAGGAATCAATTTCAGTGATTAAAGCTGCGTAAAACACACTCTGAGATAAGTTCAGTTTTGATGGAATTCCGGTTTACTGAGGGTCCGGTTTATAGAAGTTTCACTGTATATACTCTTTAAAGTGGCAGACTCTAGTTTCAACCCGTGAAAATGGACACTGAGTTTAGTTAATTTACAAACCTGTAGCACATTTATATTAAAATTACAACAGAATGAAACAAGAGTCTGTGACGTTGAAGCAGGAAAATATCCTTAAAATAAACTAGAACTCGACTCCATACCAGTTACTTCTCAGACTCACGTGCGTTTTTAAAAATATGAAAAATGCATTAGAAACATCAGGATGACCAGAAACACTTTGGCTATACGGAAATAGATAATCTAAACAATACAGTCTAAGTAATGTTTGATATAGGTGATCATAAACGGATATAATAGTGAAAAATATGACTTAGTGTTTAAGAACTAGGCTCTGTCCCTATAAATTCTCATCTTGGTATTGTATTATATAACTGTTGTATTTTGTTTTGACAGCAGGGGAAGATAACTAGTCTGAAGAAGTCGCTAAGTGAAGCACTCTCGGCTCATAAACAAGCCATGACTGACAACGAAGTTCTTCTGGAAGACGTCAGGAAACTCACCCATCGTTTAAGGGTAGGTTTGATTTTGTCTAGCAGAGCTGGTGACAAAAATGAAAACAATTTGTGGCCAGTTCTATTTGGTTTTCTTTTGTCACTGTTAAATCAAGAAACCTTTTGTTCAGTAGATCGCGATCTGCTGCGCAAGTTTCAGAGATCACTACGCCATTGTAAAACATTACACAGTAGTTAATAATAAATTTTCAAATGACTTACTTGAAATGTCGCTAATCAATATTTTGAAAACAAAATGTTCCATGTAAATTGAATCATGATAGGCGTGTGCTATAGCAGCTTCTTCTGGACATGCACGTAAAACCCTAAGACAAGACAAGCTTGTGCCTCCTTACTCTAGAGGCTGTTATCTATCTCCCCCCCCCCCCCCCCCCCCACACACACACACAATGAGATTACTAGGTAAACGAAATAATGATAAAAAATTAAAAAATCAAACTGTTAAGTTGTTTATTACCGTCTGTGTCTGGCCAGGTTGCTGAGAATGAGAAGTGCACCCTGGGAAGTGAGCTGGAGTCGCGGGAACACCTGCTGAGAACGGCCCAGGAAGACTGTCAGCAGTGTTACCATAGACTGACCTCCGCCGAGCAAACGCTGGCCGCCAAGGACAACATCATCAGGTAACGGGGCGGGACGTAGCCCAGTGGTTAAGTGCACGCCTCATGCGCAGTCGATCTAGGATCAGTTCCCATCGGTGGACCCATTGGGCTATTTCTTGTTCCAGCTAGTGCACCGTGACTGATATATCAAAGGCCGTGGTATGTGCCATCCTGTCTGTGGGATGGTGCATATAAAAGATCCCTTGCTCCTGATAGAAAAATGGAGCTGAATACATTTTTCATAATTTTAGAAACGCATTCGTCTGAGAAGTAATGATTATCGAGACAGGCTCTAGTCTATTTTTAGATGATATTTTCAGGTTTAAACATCACAAACTTCAACTTTTCTCTGTTATAACTTTATCCAAATGTTTTACAGGTTTGTAGATTAACAAAACTTAGTGTCTGTTTTCATGGGCTGAAACTAGGGTCTGTGCTGCAGGCTTTAAAGGAACACACTGCCACTTATTAAAGAGTGTCTGTATATCCAATGTGTTTGCAATTGTGTGCTAATGCTTGTAACAATAATTTTTTGATATGTACGAAATTAATGAAAGGTAAAATATATTTTGGGCTTCTACGAACATTAGGATGACAACAAACACATTGTTTATACAGATACTGATGTTCTAAACAACAAAATAGTGTTAAAATGTAATTTGAGTCATCAAAACGTTTTTGTTAGTCTTAAACATGTGACAGTGACAGAAAACTTGGGACCATCCCTTTAAACATTGTACAAGAGTTCTAGTTAAAGGTTAATTCTATATTTAAGTAAACATGAAGCCTGACAAAAAACTCGGGACCGTCCCTTTAAACATTGTACAAGAGTTCTAGTTAAAGGTTAATTCTGTATTTAAGTAAACATGAAGCCTGCCAAAAAACTCGGGACCGTCCCTTTAAACATTGTACAAGAGTTCTAGTTAAAGGTTAATTCTATATTTAAGTAAACATGAAGCCTGCCAAAAAACTCGGGACCGTCCCTTTAAACATTGTACAAGAGTTCTAGTTAAAGGTTAATTCTATATTTAAGTAAACATGAAGCCTGCCAAAAAACTCGGGACCGTCCCTTTAAGAATTGTACAAGAGTTCTAGTTAAAGGTTAATTCTATATGTAAGTAAACATGAAGCCTGCCAAAAAACTCGGGACCGTCCCTTTAAACATTGTACAAGAGTTAGTTAAAGGTTAATTCTATATTTAAGTAAACATGAAGCCTGCCAAAAAACTCGGGACCGTCCCTTTAAACATTGTACAAGAGTTCTAGTTAAAGGTTAATTCTGTATTTAAGTAAACATGAAGCCTGCCAAAAAACTCGGGACCGTCCCTTTAAACATTGTAAAGAGTTCTAGTTAAGTAAACATGAAGCCTAATTCTGTATTTAAGTAAACATGAAGCCTGCCAAAAAACTCGGGACCGTCCCTTTAAACATTGTACAAGAGTTCTAGTTAAAGGTTAATTCTGTATTTAAGTAAACATGAAGCCTGCTCGGGACCGTCTCTTTAAACATTGTACAAGAGTTCTAGTAAAGGTTAATTCTGTATTTAAGTAAACATGAAGCCTGCCAAAAAACTCGGGAAAACATTGTACAAGCTTGGCAAATCCCTTTAAACATTGTACAAGAGTTCTAGTTAAAGTAGTCAATTGTACAAGAGTTCTATCAGGAGGTCGGGACATTGAATTATAGTTCTTTCCTCATTTAAGTAAGTAGTAGCTTTATGAGTAAACAGGGCCTGCATAGGCAGACATTATGTACACTAAACTGTATTTAAGTAAACATGAAGCCCGCCAGCAGGGGGATTCGGGGAGCCTCTCCCCTCGGGACCGTCCCTTTAAACATTGTACAAGAGTTCTAGTTAAAGGTGAATTCTATATTTAAGTTGAAACTCAGGATGCCTGTAGGGACCGTCCCTTTAAACATGTACAAGAGTTCTAGTCTGGTTAATTCTGTATTTTTAAACATGAAGCCTGCCAAAAATTTTTAAGATTGTACAAGAATTCTAGTTAAAGGTTAATTCTATAGAACCCTTTAAACATTGTATTCTAGTTAAAGGTTAATTCTGTATTTACATGAAGCCTGCCAAAAACTCGGGACCGTCCCTTTAAACATTGTACAAGAGTTCTAGTTAAAGGTTAATTCTGTATTAAAGTAAACATGAAGCCTGCCAAAAAAACTCGGGACCGTCCCTTTAAACATTGTACAAAAGTTCTAGTTGAAGGTTAATTCTGTATTAAAGTAAACATGAAGCTTGCCAAAAAACTCGGGACCGTCCCTTTAAACATTGTACAAGAGTTCTAGTTAAAGGTTAATTCTGTATTAAAGTAAACATGAAGCCTGCCAAAAAAACTCGGGACCGTCCCTTTAAACATTGTACAAAAGTTCTAGTTAAAGGTTAATTCTGTATTAAAGTAAACATGAAGCTTGCCAAAAAACTCTGGACCGTCCCTTTAAACATTGTACAAGAGTTCTAGTTAAAGGTTAATTCTGTATTAAAGTAAACATGAAGCCTGCCAAAAAACGCTTGACAAATTGTAGTCAAATATCAGGAGGTGGCCTGGAATTATTTCTTTCCTCATAAATGTAAGTAGTAGCTATGATAAACATGGGCATAGGCAGACATTATGCACACCAAAGGTGTGCCCGAGCAGGGGGATTCGGGGCCCTTCCCCCGTGAACATTTTGAAACTCAGGATGCCTGTAGATGCATTCTGAGCCTTTTCTGGGGCTTTTTTTTCTTCTATATTTTAAGAGGATATTTTATAGAACAATTACAGACAGCCTCGACCTGTTCCCGGATTTTTTTGCATTACGCACATGCATAATGGGCGATACATCTTTGATATGTGTTAGAATGTCTATGGTTTGACAACCAAGTACTATTGCACAACAAATCCAACAACAAATCCACCAACCAGTCCCATCCATCCCAATAAAAACCAAACAAAGTTTGCAACATATACAAATGGACAAAACAAAGTGAAATAAAATTAAAAAAGAAAAAAAAGATTGTAACAAAAGTCTTCTAAATCAGTGGGGGAGTGGGGGGGAGCATCATTAAGTAATGATTATTTTTGTCTGGTTGGTCTGCGGAATTCATAACCCATGTATAAATTGGTTTAAATTGTTTTTAAATATTCTTTGGGTGAATCCCCACCATCCATAACCCTGCCCCTCCCTCGTCACAATGTGATCTTTTCTGAAAAAAGCCCCAAGCATGAACTTTTGATTATGTCATATTTTCTTGACCCAAACATTCCTTGATTTGACAAAGTTAGAAGAAATAAAACATATCGTGTATATTAAAGTGACCCATTTTATTGTGGAGTTAAACAACTTTGAATCAATGAATTATGTTTTGCAGGAGTCTAGGAGACTCCAACAAGGAGGAGGTATCAGAAAAAGTGACAAGTTTACAGCAATCTTTACAGGAGGCAGCCAGTCAGATCAGGTACATCTTGTTTCGATATATCTCAATTTGCTTTACTATTACAACAAGACTAAGTTTACAGGAATATTTACAGAAGACTGCTAGTCAAATCAGGTACATCTTGTTTCGATACATCTCAGTTTGCTTTACTATTACAACAAGACTAAGTTTACAGGAATCTTTACAGAAGGCTGCTAGTCAAATCAGGTACATCTTGTTTCGATATATCTCAATTTGCTTTACTATTACAACAAGACTAAGTTTACAGGAATATTTACAGAAGACTGCTAGTCAAATCAGGTACATCTTGTTTCGATACATCTCAGTTTGCTTTACTATTACAACAAGACTAAGTTTACAGGAATCTTTACAGAAGGCTGCTAGTCAAATCAGGTACATCTTGTTACGATATATCTCAATTTGCTTTACTATTACAACAAGACTAAGTTTACAGGAATATTTACAGAAGACTGCTAGTCAAATCAGGTACATCTTGTTTCGATACATCTCAGTTTGCTTTACTATTACAACAAGACTAAGTTTACAGGAATATTTACAGAAGACTGCTAGTCAAATCAGGTACATCTTGTTACGATATATCTCAATTTGCTTTACTATTACAACAAGACTGAGTTTACAGGAATATTTACAGAAGACTGCTAGTCAAATCAGGTACATCTTGTTTCGATACATCTCAGTTTGCTTTACTATTACAACAAGACTAAGTTTACAGGAATATTTACAGAAGACTGCTAGTCAAATCAGGTACATCTTGTTTCGATATATCTCAGTTTGCTTTACTATTACAACAAGACTAAGTTTACAGGAATATTTACAGAAGGCTGCCAATCAGATCAGGTACATCTTGTTTCAATATATCTCAATTTGCTTTACTATTTGACTAGACTAAGTTTACAGGAATCTTTACAGAAGGCCGCTAGTCAAATCAGGTACATATGGTTTCGATATATCTCAATTTGCTTTACTATTCGAGAAGACTAAGTCTGAAGTGATATCAGGTATCAGAAATAGTGACAAGTTTACAGTAGCCTGGGATCTTTTATATGCACCATCCCACAGACAGAATAGCACTTACCACAGCCTTTAATATACCAGTTGTGGTGCACTGGCTGGAACGAGAAATAACCCAATGGGCCCACCATCATAGGATAAAGCCAACATTCTACGTCATTAACTAATTGTTCTCTATTTAAACTGTCTGTATAGCTCATAACTTTATGATGGAGTTAACCTTTAATTATCATGATCATGACAGCCGTGGTTTTAAATGTTTTTGTGTTGCGGACAGAGACCTGCGACGGAGGGAGAAACAGTTGAAGGATGAGGTGTCTGTGCTGGAGAACAAATTCAAGATGGCCACCACGAGAACAGCAGACGTCACCAATCAGCTGCAGGAAAAGGTAACAAGTGATTCTTCTTTCTTACTTCCTCCCTGTGGGAAAGCACTCGCTTGATGCACGGTCGGTCTAGGGTCAATCCCTGTCGATGGGCCCATTGAGCTATTTCTCGTCCCAGCCAGTGCACCAGGACTGGTGTATCAAAGGCCGTGGTATGTACGATCCTGTCTCTGGGATGGTGTATACAAAAAGATCCCTTTCTACTAATTGAAAAGTGCAGCAGGTTTCCTTTTATAGGGTGTATACTACCAAATCAAATCCCATAGACGACAATAGTAACATATGTGGCTAAAACTCCTACCTGCAACGTATCAATCGACATAAACGCCACGGATATAAATACTACCACCCCTCACCCTTAAAGTGAATCACAAAAAAGTGGGTGTCAAGCTGCTCATTTCTGAGATAACGGGTAGCGTCTATGACTACCCTAGTTCCGCACACAATTTGAATACTTTTTTTTACAGGTACCCCATACATGTTCCAAGCACAAGGCTATTTGACACAGTGGTACTAGATGAAATAAAATTGCATACATTTTTAGCCCAGATGAAAGTAATTTTTTTTACAACCAACACACTCACATTTATAACCAATCACAGGACTTGTGGTGTTCACTTCTCTATCAAAAGTTCGGTGCACCTCGAACTTTGACCCAGCTGGAAGTTATTTGGTTTAGTACTACCTTTAAGACTATATTTAGCAAATGTTTGACATCCAATAGCCGATGATTAAAAAACAAAAAGTGCTCTAGTGGTGTCGTTAAAAAAAAGCAAACATATTATTGCCTAACACTAAACCAGAGGTGTTTTGGGGTCCTAGTTATATATCCTGTCCAAGCTTCCACTAAGAGTGCTTGTTGACATACATTTCTGTAAAAAAGGCACGGAAAGGTGTTTTTGGAAATACATTGTGAAAATATTGGTCAAGCCTTAAATAAAGCAGCAATATTTACCCCTAGTGAAGAATGTTGTCTGCTTTACAGAGAAAGAAATTATAAATTTTTCACTTGGTTTATCCTACATATATGTATACATTCCTCAAAACGTATGGGGCCGAATTTACAAAGCCTGTTTACGTCTTACACGCGTGTAACTACATACATTTACAATGCTTAAACACCTGTTTATGTCTTACACACATGTGACTACATACATTTACAAAGCTTAAACACCTGTTTATGTCTTACGTGCGTGTGACCACATACATTTACAAAGCTTAAACACCTGTTTATGTCTTACACGCGTGTAACTACAGACATTTACAATGCTTAAACACCTGTTTATGTCTTACACACATGTTACTATATACATTTACAACGCTTAAACACCTGTTTATGTCTTACGTGCGTGTGACTACATACATTTACAATGCTTAAACACCTGTTTATGTCTTACACGCGTGTAACTACAGACATTTACAATGCTTAAACACCTGTTTATGTCTTACACGCGTGTAACTACAAACATTTACAATGCTTAAACACCTGTTTGTCTTACACGCGTGTAACTACATACATTTACAGTGCTTAAACACTTGTTTGTGTCTTACACGCGTGTAACTACATATATTTACAATGCTTAAACACCTGTTTATGTCTTACGCGTGTGTAACTACATACATTTACAATGCTTAAACACCTGTTTATGTCTTACCCGCGTGTGACTACATACATTTACAATGCTTAAACACCCGCGTTTAAGAAAAACAGGCTGCATAATTTCAGCCCGTTATCTTTAACTAGCAGATATGGATTAATAAAAGAATAATCAAATATAGAGTTTAGTAGAATAAACTAATTTAGAAAATATAATTATCGTGTTTCTCCATGGAACAGACGAAGTTCTTCAGTATGGGTAGGTGTTGCTGTTTTATGTACATCTTAACCAATGGTCTTCACAGTAAAAGTAAAAGCAACAATTACCGTAGAGGGCGGGATTTAGTTAGTCGGTTGAGTGCTCACTTGAGGTGCATGTGTCGCAGGATCGAACCACCTCTGTGGATCCATCCAGCTGATTGTGGTTTTTTCCATTCCAACCAATGCACCACAACTGGACATGGTATGTGCTTTCCTGTCTGTGTGAAAATGCATATAAAAGATCCCTTGCTGCATAAGGAAGATGTAGCAGGTTTCCTTTAATGCTTACCTGTCAGAATTATCAAATAGACAATGATTAATTAATCAACGTGTTCCAGTGGTGTCATTAAACAAAACAAACTTTAACAGTGACTGTAGTTCTGGTTGGCAGAGGGCACATGTCATCAACTATTTTGACATCTTTGCAGGCTGCTTTTTTTTGTAAAATATTTCGATTTCAATAGTAGCATTCCAGATTAATGGAAGGTGCTTAACTTAGCCCCCTTCTTGAAATAATTTGACTTCAAAAAAGATATTGGTCATAAAAGTATAACAGTGTAAAATCTCATTTTGTAGGATGACGAATTGCATCACATTAAGAATACTCAAGTGAATCAGCTGACGCTGGATATTCAGAAGGTAATTGGCACTCATTTTACAGTCTCCCCCACCCCCCCCCCCACCCCCCACCCCACCCCATCTTTATTAATAATTTAACTACATATAATTCATTAGTATTATCAAGTGCCCCAGGTCATGGAATTTGCAATGTCAATGATTTTTTCATGATTTCTGTTTGGATAAAATGTGAGGAAAATCTAATAGTCATTAAAGGTAGGAAAGTTATTTATCATACCTGTAGTTGTTAACAATGTGGTTAAGACTTTAGTTGACAAACTGTCTACATTAAAAGACTGATTTTTATGTTTACAGTTAGTTGACAAAATGTTAGGGTACTTATTTTTATGTTTACAGTTTGCTGACGAACTATCTGTTAGAGGACATTATTTTATGTTTACAATTAGTTGACAAAATGTTAGGGGACTTATTTTTATGTTTACAGTTTGCTGGCAAACTGTCCACGATAGAGGACTTATTTTTATGTTTACAGTTTGCTGGCAAACTGTCCACGATAGGGGACTTATTTTTATGTTTACAGTTAGTCAACAAACTGTCCATGTTAGGGGACTTATGTTGTATGTTTACAGTTTGCTGACAAACTGTCCATGTTAGAGGACTTATTTGTATGTTTACAGTTAGTTGACAAACTGTCCATGTTAGAGGACTTATTTGTTGTTTACAGTTTGCTGGCAAACTGTCCACGATAGGGGACTTATTTTTATGTTTACAGTTAGTTGACAAACTGTCCACGATAGAGGACTTATTTTTATGTTTACAGTTAGTTGACAAACTATCCATGATAGAGGACTTATTTTTATGTTTACAGTTAGTTGACAAACCGTCCACGATAGAGGACTTATTTTTATGTTTACAGTTTGCTGGCAAACTGTCCACGATAGAGGACTTATTTTTATGTTTACAGTTAGTTGACAAATTGTCCACGATAGAGGACTTATTTTTATGTTTACAGTTAGTTGACAAACTATCCATGATAGAGGACTTATTTTTATGTTTACAGTTAGTTGACACATAGTTAGTTTACGTTTGCTGGCAAACTGTCCACGATAGAGGACTTATTTTTATGTTTACAGTTAGTTGACAAACTGTACACATTATATGACCTATTTTTATGTTTACAGTTAGTTGACAAACTGTCCATGTTAGAGGACTTATTTGTATGTTTACAGTTTGCTGACAAACTGTCCATGTTAGAGGACTTATTTGTATGTTTACAGTTAGTTGACAAACTGTCCACGTTAGAGGACACTCACCAGGCTCAAACGGACGGCATGAAGGTCAAACTGTCTGAGTTGACCACAGAACTACACCGGCGCGATTCGATGGTGGTCACTCTGAGTGAAAAGTCATCACGGATAGAGACGCAGGTCAGAGAGATTTCCAGCCAGCTGGACAACAAGTTGGCCGAACTAAAGGTTAATCACACATTACAATTGTCCTTCATTTTGTAGGAATCTATAGTGTTCGAAAACTAGGGTCTGTCACTGTATTCACATTCCAGCCAGTGCATCAAGACTGGTATATCAAAGGCTGTGGTATGTACTGCCCTGTCTGTGGGATGGTGCATATAATCCCTTGCTGCTAATCAGAAAGAGTAGCCCATGAAGTGGTGACAGCGGGTTTCTTCTCGCAATATCTGTGTGGTCCTTAACCATATGTCTGATGCCATATAACCGTAAATAAATGTGTTGAGTGCATTGTTAAATAAAACATGTCTTTCTTTCTGAGTATTCATGAAAAGAGAAAACTGTTCAAATTATCTTCAGATTAGAGTTTTAACTGCATAAAAATGGGGTCATTGCAGGACATTAACATTTTGTTTTACTTTGACAAAGTCAAAAGGTAAGATATTGGTATTATTTTTCTGTCGACCATTGTGTAAAAGTATGTAATATGATTATGAATTGACCATTTTTGTCTGTATTTCAGTCTGGTTACTGGCAGTTGGTGTTTGTATATTGTAGTAAATCTGGTTGCAGGTTGTGTACTGGTTACTGATGTTTGTAAGTAGTAAATCTGGTTTCTGGTTGTGTACGGACTTGTGTTTGTAAGTTGTAGTAATTCTAGTTACAGGCTGTGTACTGGGCAGTGTTTGTAAATTGTAGTAAATCTGGTTACAGGATTTGTACTGACCTGTGTTAGTAAGTTATAAATCTGGTTTCTAGTTGTGTACGGACTTGTGTTTGTAAGTTGTAGTAATTCTAGTTACAGGCTGTGTACTGGGCAGTATTTGTAAATTGTAGTAAATCTGGTTTCAGGTTGCCACGGCCCAGATTGAGTCTCTGCGTGTGGAGAACCGACACCTGCGACACGACGTCATGGAAAAACTGGGCAACGTGTTTGACCGCGTCGAGGCCGAGCACCGACTCCAGATGATAAACGACGATTACCTCGACCGAATCACCCGACTCCAGGTAACAGATAGGAAAATGAAAGGAATGTGTGGTTAACGACACCTCTCTCTGTTACATGATAAATTAACGATGTCTACCTCAACAGAATCACCCGACTCCAGGTAACAGATGGGAAAATGAAAGGAATGTTTGGTTAACGACACCTCTTTCTGTTACATGATAAATTAACGATGTCTACCTCGACAGAATCACCCGACTCCAGGTAACAGATGGGAAAATGAAAGGAATGTTTGGTTAACGACACCTCTCTCTGTTACATGATAAATTAACAATGTCTACCTCAAACGAATCACACGACTCCAGGTAACATAGGAAAATGAAAGGAATGTTTGGTTAACGACACCTCTCTCTGTTACATGATAAATTAATGATGTCTACCTCAACAGAATCACCCGACTCCAGATAACAGACAGGAAAATTGTAATGGCTTCAGAAAGAAAATCATCATTTTGGTATGACTGGTAACTATATGACTGGTAACTATAAGTACTCTCATTGTTTTGGCTTCAGAAAGAGAATCATGATTTTGGTATGACTGGTAACTATATGACTGGTAACTATAAGTACTCTCACTGTTTTGGCTTCAGAAAGAGAATCGTGATTTTGGTATGACTGGTAACTAACTATATGACTGGTAACTATAAGTACTCTCACTGTTTTGGCTTCAGAAAGAGAATCGTGATTTTGGCATGACTGGTAACTAACTATATGACTGGTAACTATATGACTGGTAACTATAAGTACTCTCACTGTTTTGGCTTCAGAAAGAGAATCATGATTTTGGTATGACTGGTAACTAACTGTATGACTGGTAACTATATGACTGGTAACTATAAGTACTCTTACTGTTTTGGCTTCAGAAAGAGAATCGTGATTTTGGTATGACTGGTAACTAACTATATGACTGGAAACTATATGACTGGTAACTATAAGTACTCACTGTTTTGGCTTCAGAAAGAGAATCGTGATTTTGGTATGACTGGTAACTAACTATATGACTGGTAACTATATGACTGGTAACTATAAGTACTCACTGTTTTGGCTTCAGAAAGAGAATCGTGATTTTGGTATGACTGGTAACTAACTATATGACTGGTAACTATATGACTGGTAACTATAAGTACTCTCACTGTTTTGGCTTCAGAAAGAGAATCGTGATTTTGGTATGACTGGTAACTAACTATATGACTGGTAACTGTATGACTGGTAACTAACTATATGACTGGTAACTAACTATATGACTGGTAACTATATGATTAGTAACTATATGACTGGTAACTAACTTTATGACTGGTAACTATATGACTGGTAACTAACTATATGACTGGTAACTAACTATATGACTGTTAACTAACTATATGACTGGTAACTAACTATATGACTGGTAACTAACTATATGACTGGTAACTAACTATATGACAGTAACTATATGACTGGTAACTAACTATATGACTGGTAACTATATGACTGGTAACTAACTATATGACTGGTAACTAACTATATGACTGGTAACTATATGACTAGTAACTATATGACTGGTAGGTAACTATATGACTGGTAACTAACTATATGACTGTTAACTAACTATATGACTGGTAACTATATGTATTCTCATTGTTTTGGCTTCAGAAGGAGAATCGTGAACTGCGAGAGGATATTGTTCGGCTTCATCAGGAAATGGCGGCCAAGGAGCATGGTTTCCATGATGAACTACAAGCTACAACAACCAACTCCACACTCACCATACAAGGCCTTAAGGCAAATGACCAGAGGTAACATAAATTAATCGTTTAGTTCGGTATGTCTGAGATTTTAGCATTGTGCAACTTTGATACTGGCCCTTTTGCTTCAAAATATATTTCATTTCATTTCAACTTATTTCCGTGCTTATATCCAATTAAGGTTCAAGCACGCTGTCCTGGGCACACACCTCAGCTATCTGGGCTGTCTGTCCTGGACAGTGGGTTAGTGGCATTACACCTACCCACTGAGTTGTTAAAACTTGCTCTGGGTGGGAGCTGGTGCCGAGCTGTGAACCCTGTACCTACCAGTCTTATGTCCAATGGCTTAACCACTACACCACTGAGGCCGGTTCACAATATAAGGAAAATTTTCCATAACAACTATACTGATGGGAATAAATAGTTGAACACACATTAACTAGTAACAGCAAATAATGACTGCCACCAGACCTGTCATACAGAGTCAAATATAGCCCACCACTGGTATATCAAAGGCTGTGGTATGTGCTATCCTGTCTGTGGGATGGTGCATATAAAAGATCCCTTGCAAAATTACCAAATGTCTGACATCCAATAGCCGATGATTAATAAATTAATGTGGGATGATGCATATCAAAGATCCCTTGCAAAATTTTGCAGGTTTCCTCTCTAAGACTATATGTCTGAATTACCAACTGTCTGACATCCAATAGCCGATGATTAATAAATCAGTGTGCTCTAGTGGTGTCGTTAAAGAAAACAAAGTTTAATTTTAGATAAACCGTCCTCAGGCAAGCGCTTCACCACTGAGCCTCATTCCACCCTGATGTGTCATCTAAGTGATGTGTCGTAGTCAAAGTGAAATTTACCTACCAATTCGTAGTTTAAGTTGTTGAGTATAACCAATTCGTAGTCATCCAAGTGATGTTGAGTATTTACACCAATTCGCATCCAAGCTACCAATTCGTAGTCCTAAGTGATGTTGAGTATTTACTGAGTCATCCAAGTGATGTTGAGTATTTACCTACCAATTCGTAGTCATCTAAGTGATGTTGAGTATTTACCTACCAATTCGTAGTCATCTAAGTGATGTTGAGTATTTACCTACCAATTCGTAGTCATCTAAGTGATGTTGAGTATTTACCTACCAATTCGTAGTCATCTAAGTGATGTTGAGTATTTACCTACCAATTCGTAGTCATCCAAGTGATGTTGAGTATTTACCTACCAATTCGTAGTCATCCAAGTGATGTTGAGTATTTACCTACCAATTCGTAGTCATCCAAGTGATGTTGAGTATTTACCTACCAATTCGTAGTCATCTAAGTGATGTTGAGTATTTACCTACCAATACGTAGTCATCTAAGTGATGTTGAGTATTTACCTACCAATTCGTAGTCATCTAAGTGATGTTGAGTATTTACCTACCAATTCGTAGTCATCTAAGTGATGTTGAGTATTTAAAAGTGATGAGCCTGTTTGAGCCAGTGTTGACTGTGTTGTTGTTGTTGTTGTTGTTGTCAGGGAGCGTGACCGTGCAGAGATCGCGACCGACCACCGATTCGGGACGATGCAGGACTACATGGACTCGACGGTGCGACGCCACCGCGACCAGATTGACGTGCTTGAGTCACAGAGAAACAGACTGCAGGATGAGCTGCAGATGGAGAAACAAGAAAACACACGTACGTTACACTCTGACAGTGTTTTTTATTTTTTGTTATTTCCCGCGGTATGACGTCAGTTTTTGTCAGGCTTTTCTTGCTTTGATGACAAATCGCATTCGGTGGCAGGACGTAGCCCAGTGGTAAAGCACTCGCTTGATGCGCGGTCGGTCTGGGATCGATCTCCGTCGGTGAGCCTATTGAGCTATTTTTCACTCCAGTCAGTGTAGCACGACTGGTATATCAAAGGCCGTGGTATGTGCTATCCTGTCTGTGGGATGGTGCATATAAAAGATCCCTTGCTGCTAATCGGAAAGAGTAGCCCATGAAGTGGCAATAGCGGGTTTCCTCTCTCAATATCTGTGTGTGGTCCTTAACCATATGTCCAACGCCATATAACCATAAATAAAATGTGTTTGAGTGTGTTGTTAAATAAAACATATCCTTCCTTCCTTCAAATCGTGTAGGAACTAGGATGTGCTTGGACCATTAGCTTTCTTTCATTTCAGGTCATGTTGTTGTCAATGAGTAGCATGGCTTGTTTTAAAAACATATGCGGCCAAAGTCAAAGTCATAAAAATTGCCTTCGGTTATATGGAAAATGTAAAGGAAAATATTTAGGGTACCAAGGCAAACGACGGGGGCTCCATGGCCATTGAGGATTGGCCAAGACATATGAGGAGGATGTAAAAAAAAATCTAAATATACCCACATCTTCTGTGCAATCCATGCTTTAAAAAAAAAAAAAAATGCCACATCACTGCATCAATTCTGAAACTTTTGTCCTACCAGAGACCAATTTTTTTTTTTTTTAATTTTGTCTAATCGATAATTTTTTATTAATTTTTGAAAAATTACAGGAAGAGAAGTGTTGTTTAAAATTTGTGAAAGTACATGAAATTCAGAGTTTAGTCATAAGGGTACTTATGATCTGTTTTATTTTTGTTACATACCCTCAGTTTATTTTCTGGCAGAAAGGCTGACTGTCAGTCTGAGGTCAATGACAGTCACTCTTCGCATTCTTGATGTGGCTTCGTACACACAAACATATAAAATACCTTACAGGGCTCACACTGGGACAAATTTTGGTTTAGCCAATTTTCAGTTATAGTGAATATTTGCTTGAAAATTATTAAAATGTGGTTAATTTAAGGGATATGTTATTAGCCAAAGAGTAAAAGTTGTAGCCACATTGCATAGAAATTAGCAATTGGTTTATTTGACAGTGGGCAAGGTTAGCCCTGATCTCTCCGTAATTTCACTTGAAGTCCATTTTCTTTTCAACATTACCTTTCGAACACATTCAAGTGCCTTAGTAATGTTTAAACAAAATGTTTTCAACAGCAATTTTGCATTGAAATTTGTTCAACTTTCTTAAAACGGAAATGTCATATACCGAGTTTATGTTATTGTAAGGAGATGCAAAGTGACGTCATTGGAATACTTACGTCATTCAAGTAAAAAATTACCTGTGTTATTACAATGCTTCGCTATATTCAAATACAAACTGGTCTACTAACCTTAACCCCTGTCAAAATTCTATAACAAGCAGACAACATTGTTTACAGGTCGGTATGTTTTTATTTTTCTTAATTTTTGAACAAAATATTAAGTTTAAAAAAATTAAATAAATAAAAAGTACCTTTTGTCTGATGTATCTGAAAACCTAGTATTTTTATTTAATATGTCAGATTTTCAGACTAGTGTATTTGTATATGAAATGTCACATTGTTAGACTAGTGTATTTTTAAATAAAACATAACTTTTTCAGACCAGTGTATATTTATATACAGAGAAACCCCTCAAGACCGGACCATCTCTAAACCGGAATTCTCTAAAAACCGGACGTTTTACATTGTCCCATGATTTACACATCTTTTTAACACTAAAGTTTACCTCTCCAAACCAGAAACCTGTCTAAACTGAATCCCAGATGAACAATTAAGTCTTAAACTTTTTATTTAGTGCAAACCATACCTCTGATAACCAGATGATCAGACAGTTATCAATTATTGTGGCACCAATAATTTTTTTCATTTATTGTCACTTTGTCGTCTTGACCAGATTACCTGACTGCGAACATAGCTACTGCAATATTCACATGCTCAGGTTAGTCATTATTACGGTTAGTAATCACCGTTACATATGACTCGACTGACAAGTAACAATTAAGCAGTTAAAAATCAAGTGACAGCTTTCATATCAGTCACAAACATGTTTATTGTTTCCTTGGAGGATCCATAAAACGACAATGAATTTAAAATCATTTATTTAACAAAAAAAAGAGTTGACAAAAGTAATGTTGGCTTTGCTGTGTTCACAGAAGGTGCGCAGACAAATGCTCACAAGACGTATTCTCACAAGAAAAATGCTCATAGGAAAAAGCTTACAACACTAATGGGGAAAAAGACGAATGTTCAAAATGTTTTTAGTAATAATTTTTATGGAAAGATGTCATTAGAGTTTCAGTGCCCAATTTAATTTCAACATACAACATCCACCTAAACATTGTTGTAGTGAACTATCACTCAATGATAAACTCAAGATCATTAAAGATTTAACTTTTGCATATATACGTCGTATATATGCGAATGTTAAAATATCTTTAGTCGATGGTTCTTTATTGGATACTATCTGTTGGATACGTCTTCAATATATACTAGGTGTGTAAATACAATGTGTTGTATAAATATACTAAGTATGTTCATATACTAGGTATGTTAATATTTCGGAGTAAGTAAGTATAGTGATCATTTGGATACACCGATATGTACATGTACATATACATATACAGTGGAGTCGGTCTAAACCAGATTCATTTGGATACACCGATATGTACATGTACATATACATATACAGTGGAGTCGGTCTAAACCAGATTCATTTGGATACACCGATATGTACATGTACATATACATATACAGTGGAGTCGGTCTAAACCAGATTCATTTGGATACACCGATATGTACATGTACATATACATATACAGTGGAGTCGGTCTAAACCAGATTCATTTGAATACACCGATATGTACATGTACATGTACATATACAGTGGAGTCGGTCTAAACCAGATTCATTTGGGACCGATAAAATATGCCCGTTTAGAGAGAGTTCATCCAGATATATTGATAAGAAAAATACCAATGTAAATAAAACGTCATATTAACCAAATGTTTGGACTATGTGTAAGACATCTGTAAAAGCAAGGTTAAGTAATGCTTGTTTTAGTGATTGGTATAAACTCTGTAAGACATCTGTAAAAGCAAGGCTAAGCAATGCTTGTTTTAGTGATTGGTATAAACTCTGTAAGACATCTGTAAAAGCAAGGCTAAGTAATGCTTGTTTTAGTGATTGGTATAAACTCTGTAAGACATCTGTAAAAGCAAGGCTAAGTAATGCTTGTTTAGTGATTGGTATAAACTCTGTAAGACATCTATGAAAGCAAGGCTAAGTAATGCTTGTTTTAGTGATTGGTATAAACTCTGTAAGACATCTGTAAAAGCAAGGCTAAGTAATGCTTGTTTAGTGATTGGTATAAACTCTGTAAGACATCTATGAAAGCAAGGCTAAGTAATGCTTGTTTTAGTGATTGGTATAAACTCTGTAAGACATCTGTAAAAGCAAGGCTAAGTAATGCTTGTTTTAGTGATTGGTATAAACTCTGTAAGACATCTATGAAAGCAAGGCTAAGTAATGCTTGTTTTAGTGATTGGTATAAACTCTGTAAGACATCTGTAAAAGCAAGGCTAAGTAATGCTTGTTTAGTGATTGGTATAAACTCTGTAAGACATCTATGAAAGCAAGGCTAAGTAATGCTTGTTTTAGTGATTGGTATAAACTCTGTAAGACATCTGTAAAAGCAAGGCTAAGTAATGCTTGTTTTAGTGATTGGTATAAACTCTGTAAGACATCTATGAAAGCAAGGCTAAGTAATGCTTGTTTTAGTGATTGGTATAAACTCTGTAAGACATCTGTAAAAGCAAGGCTAAGTAATGCTTGTTTTAGTGATTGGTATAAACTCTGTAAGACATCTGTAAAAGCAAGGCTAAGTAATGCTTGTTTAGTGATTGGTATAAACTCTGTAAGACATCTGTAAAAGCAAGGCTAAGTAATGCTTGTTTTAGTGATTGGTATAAACTCTGTAAGACATCTGTAAAAGCAAGGCTAAGTAATGCTTGTTTAGTGATTGGTATAAACTCTGAAAGACATCTGTAAAAGCAAGGCTAAGTAATGCTTGTTTTAGTGATTGGTATAAACTCTGTAAGACATCTGTAAAAGCAAGGCTAAGTAATGCTTGTTTTAGTGATTGGTATAAACTCTGTAAGACATCTATGAAAGCAAGGCTAAGTAATGCTTGTTTTAGTGATTGGTATAAACTCTGTAAGACATCTGTGAAAGCAAGGCTAAGTAATGCTTGTTTTAGTGATTGGTATAAACTCTGTAAGACATCTGTAAAAGCAAGGCTAAGTAATGCTTGTTTAGTGATTGGTATAAACTCTGTAAGACATCTGTAAAAGCAAGGCTAAGTAATGCTTGTTTTAGTGATTGGTATAAACTCTGTAAGACATCTGTAAAAGCAAGGCTAAGTAATGCTTGTTTAGTGATTGGTATAAACTCTGAAAGACATCTGTAAAAGCAAGGCTAAGTAATGCTTGTTTTAGTGATTGGTATAAACTCTGTAAGACATCTGTAAAAGCAAGGCTAAGTAATGCTTGTTTAGTGATTGGTATAAACTCTGTAAGACATCTGTAAAAGCAAGGCTAAGTAATGCTTGTTTAGTGATTGGTATAAACTCTGTAAGACATCTATAAAAGCAAGGCTAAGTAATGCTTGTTTTAGTGATTGGTATAAACTCTGTAAGACATCTGTAAAAGCAAGGCTAAGTAATGCTTGTTTTAGTGATTGGTATAAACTCTGTAAGACATCTGTAAAAGCAAGGCTAAGTAATGCTTGTTTAGTGATTGGTATAAACTCTGTAAGACATCTGTAAAAGCAAGGCTAAGTAATGCTTGTTTTAGTGATTGGTATAAACCTGAATACATACACATAATAATCCGATTTATCTTGCTACCTACACCCGTTAAAAAAGGTGTGGTTCATTGTTTATTAAACCTTCAAGAAGGCGCGATTATTTCATAACACATTCTTTGGTGTCCTAATTACTGGGGAATGGCCGTTATTGTTTAAAAGGTGCCCACTGGCAGACAGTAGAGGTAAGATCGCGTGCTGGTGTAGACAGAGCTAATTACTACATACACCGTTCTTTTGTTCTGAATTCAGCATCCAGTGTAGACAGAGTTTTATTCCTAATAAATTAATGGTAGCTGGACAGGACTTTAAAACTGTGCCGGTTTACAAAGAATGCCGGTTTAGACAGATGCCGGTTTGGACAGAGTCCACTGTATTGTCATGTGAAAATTGAAGTGACTGTTTGTCTTTGTCAGGGTTAACAGACCTGGTGCAGGAGAAGAGTGCGGACACGACAGGTCAGTCGGAAGACAGTGTCAGCGGGACGAACCTCGAGTCCGAGCCCATGTCTCTCCTACACTCACTCGACGATTTAGACTCTCCAAGCCTGTCCGTCAATGTCAGTGTAAGTATTGATGTCTCTCCTACACTCACTTGACGACTTAGACTCGCCAAGCCTGTCTGGCAATGTCAGTGTAAGTGTTGATGTCTCTCCTACACTCACTGAATGACCTAGACTCGCCAAGCCTGTCTGGCAATGTCAGTGTAAGTATTGATGTCTCTCCTACACTCACTCGACGACCTAGACTCTTCAAGCCTGTCTGGCAATGTCAGTGTAAGTGTTGATGTCTCTCCTACACTCACTGAACGACCTAGACTCGCCAAGCCTGTCTGGCAATGTCAGTGTCAGTATTGATGTCTCTCCTACACTCAATGGACGACCTAGACTCTTCAAGCCTGTCTGGCAATGTCAGTGTAAGTGTTGATGTCTCTCCTACACTCACTGGACGACCTAGACTCTTCAAGCCTGTCTGGCAATGTCAGTGTAAGTGTTGATGTCTCTCCTACACTCACTGGACGACCTAGACTCGCCAAGCCTGTCTGGCAATGTCAGTGTAAGTATTGATGTCTCTCCTACACTCACTGGACGACCTAGACTCTTCAAGCCTGTCTGGCAATGTCAGTGTAAGTATTGATGTCTCTCCTACACTCACTGGACGACCTAGACTCTTCAAGCCTGTCTGGCAATGTCAGTGTAAGTATTGATGTCTCTCCTACACTCACTCGACGACCTAGACTCTTCAAGCCTGTCTGGCAATGTCAGTGTAAGTATTGATGTCTCTCCTACACTCACTCGACGACCTAGACTCTTCAAGCCTGTCTGGCAATGTCAGTGTAAGTATTGATGTCTCTCCTACACTCACTCGACGACCTAGACTCTTCAAGCCTGTCTGGCAATGTCAGTGTAAG
Source organism: Gigantopelta aegis (assembly GCF_016097555.1). Classification (NCBI taxonomy): domain Eukaryota; kingdom Metazoa; phylum Mollusca; class Gastropoda; order Neomphalida; family Peltospiridae; genus Gigantopelta; species Gigantopelta aegis. The sequence continues at coordinate 45,549,928 of NC_054699.1, read as the reverse complement.
TATTGATGTCTCTCCTACACTCACTCGACGACCTAGACTCTTCAAGCCTGTCTGGCAATGTCAGTGTAAGTATTGATGTCTCTCCTACACTCACTCGACGACCTAGACTCTTCAAGCCTGTCTGGCAATGTCAGTGTAAGTATTGATGTCTCTCCTACACTCACTCGACGACCTAGACTCTTCAAGCCTGTCTGGCAATGTCAGTGTAAGTATTGATGTCTCTCCTACACTCACTCGACGACCTAGACTCTTCAAGCCTGTCTGGCAATGTCAGTGTAAGTATTGATGTCTCTCCTACACTCACTGGACGACCTAGACTCTTCAAGCCTGTCTGGCAATGTCAGTGTAAGTATTGATGTCTCTCCTACACTCACTCGACGACCTAGACTCTTCAAGCCTGTCTGGCAATGTCAGTGTAAGTATTGATGTCTCTCCTACACTCACTCGACGACCTAGACTCTTCAAGCCTGTCTGGCAATGTCAGTGTAAGTATTGATGTCTCTCCTACACTCACTCGACGACCTAGACTCTTCAAGCCTGTCTGGCAATGTCAGTGTAAGTATTGATGTCTCTCCTACACTCACTCGACGACCTAGACTCTTCAAGCCTGTCTGGCAATGTCAGTGTAAGTATTGATGTCTCTCCTACACTCACTCGACGACCTAGACTCTTCAAGCCTGTCTGGCAATGTCAGTGTAAGTATTGATGTCTCTCCTACACTCACTGGACGACCTAGACTCTTCAAGCCTGTCTGGCAATGTCAGTGTAAGTATTGATGTCTCTCCTACACTCACTGGACGACCTAGACTCTTCAAGCCTGTCTGGCAATGTCAGTGTAAGTATTGATGTCTCTCCTACACTCACTGGACGACCTAGACTCTTCAAGCCTGTCTGGCAATGTCAGTGTAAGTATTGATGTCTCTCCTACACTCACTCGACGACCTAGACTCTTCAAGCCTGCCTGGCAATGTCAGTGTAAGTATTGATGTCTCTCCTACACTCACTCAATGACTAGACTCTTCAAGCCTGTCTGGCAATGTCAGTGTAAAACAGGGGAGGTGTAGTCAGTGTTAGAGCCCAGTGGAATAGCATTCGTCTGAGGCACAGTCAGTTTAGGATTGATCCCAATCAGTGAGCCCATTGGGTTATTTCTTGTTCCAACCAGTGCACCATGCATGACTGGTCTATTAAAGGCTGTGGTATGTCCTATCCTGTCTGTGAGATTGTTTATATAAAAGATCCCTTGCTACTACTAAAAAAAAAAATGTAATGGGTTTCCTCTCTAAGACTGTCAGAATTACCAGTTACCAATAGTTGATGATTCGATGATTAATAAATCAATGTGCTCTAGTGGTGTTGTTAAACAAAACAAACTTTAACTTCTATTGTTCATCGAGTCATATGGTTAATCAGTTGTCCAACAGTTGGTATATCAAAGTCCATGGTATGTACTATCCTGTCTATGGGAAAGTACCTAAAAAATAAAATTTGCCAGTTGCATTCAAAATTTGCCCTGAAAACAGTGTCTTCCTGCTATACAGTAGGAGTATTCTTTATGTCTTAGTTTTCACCACAGCTAGCCCTGAAAACGGTGTCTTCCTGCTATACAGTAGGAGTATTCTTTATGGCTTAGTTTTCACCACAGCTAGCCCTGAAAACGGTGTCTTCCTGCTATACAGTAGGAGTATTCTTTATGGCTTAGTTTTCACCACAGCTAGCCCTGAAAACGGTGTCTTCCTGCTATACAGTAGGAGTATTCTTTATGGCTTAGTTTTCACCACAGCTAGCCCTGAAAACGGTGTCTTCCTGCTATACAGTAGGAGTATTCTTTATGGCTTAGTTTTCACCACAGCTAGCCCTGAAAACGGTGTCTTCCTGCTATACAGTAGGAGTATTCTTTATGGCTTAGTTTTCACCACAGCTAGCCCTGAAAACGGTGTCTTCCTGCTATACAGTAGGAGTATTCTTTATGGCTTAGTTTTCACCACAGCTAGCCCTGAAAACGGTGTCTTCCTGCTATACAGTAGGAGTATTCTTTATGGCTTAGTTTTCACCACAGCTAGCCCTGAAAACGGTGTCTTCCTGCTATACAGTAGGAGTATTCTTTATGGCTTAGTTTTCACCACAGCTAGCCCTGAAAACGGTGTCTTCCTGCTATACAGTAGGAGTATTCTTTATGGCTTAGTTTTCACCACAGCTAGCCCTGAAAACGGTGTCTTCCTGCTATACAGTAGGAGTATTCTTTATGGCTTAGTTTTCACCAGAGCTAGCCCTGAAAACGGTGTCTTCCTGCTATACAGTAGGAGTATTCTTTATGGCTTAGTTTTCACCACAGCTAGCCCTGAAAACGGTGTCTTCCTGCTATACAGTAGGAGTATTCTTTATGGCTTAGTTTTCACCACAGCTAGCCCTGAAAACGGTGTCTTCCTGCTATACAGTAGGAGTATTCTTTATGTCTTAGTTTTCACCACAGCTAGCCCTGAAAACGGTGTCTTCCTGCTATACAGTAGGAGTATTCTTTATGGCTTAGTTTTCACCACAGCTAGCCCTGAAAACAGTGTCTTCCTGCTATACAGTAGGAGTATTCTTTATGTCTTAGTTTTCACCACAGCTAACCCTGAAAACGGTGTCTTCCTGCTATACAGTAGGAGTATTCTTTATGGCTTAGTTTTCACCACAGCTAGCCCTGAAAATGGTGTCTTCCTGCTATACAGTAGGAGTATTCTTTATGGCTTAGTTTTCACCACAGCTAGCCCTGAAAACGGTGTCTTCCTGCTATACAGTAGGAGTATTCTTTATGGCTTAGTTTTCACCACAGCTAGCCCTGAAAACGGTGTCTTCCTGCTATACAGTAGGAGTATTCTTTATGGCTTAGTTTTCACCAGAGCTAACCCTGAAAACGGTGTCTTCCTGCTATACAGTAGGAGTATTCTTTATGGCTTAGTTTTCACCACAGCTAGCCCTGAAAACGGTGTCTTCCTGCTATACAGTAGGAGTATTCTTTATGTCTTAGTTTTCACCACAGCTAGCCCTGAAAACGGTGTCTTCCTGCTATACAGTAGGAGTATTCTTTATGGCTTAGTTTTCACCACAGCTAGCCCTGAAAACAGTGTCTTCCTGCTATACAGTAGGAGTATTCTTTATGGCTTAGTTTTCACCACAGCTAGCCCTGAAAACGGTGTCTTCCTGCTATACAGTAGGAGTATTCTTTATGGCTTAGTTTTCACCACAGCTAACCCTGAAAACGGTGTCTTCCTGCTATACAGTAGGAGTATTCTTTATGGCTTAGTTTTCACCACAGCTAGCCCTGAAAACGGTGTCTTCCTGCTATACAGTAGGAGTATTCTTTATGGCTTAGTTTTCACCACAGCTAGCCCTGAAAACGGTGTCTTCCTGCTATACAGTAGGAGTATTCTTTATGGCTTAGTTTTCACCACAGCTAGCCCTGAAAACGGTGTCTTCCTGCTATACAGTAGGAGTATTCTTTATGGCTTAGTTTTCACCACAGCTAGCCCTGAAAACGGTGTCTTCCTGCTATACAGTAGGAGTATTCTTTATGGCTTAGTTTTCACCACAGCTAGCCCTGAAAACGGTGTCTTCCTGCTATACAGTAGGAGTATTCTTTATGGCTTAGTTTTCACCACAGCTAGCCCTGAAAACGGTGTCTTCCTGCTATACAGTAGGAGTATTCTTTATGGCTTAGTTTTCACCACAGCTAGCCCTGAAAACGGTGTCTTCCTGCTATACAGTAGGAGTATTCTTTATGTCTTAGTTTTCACCACAGCTAGCCCTGAAAACGGTGTCTTCCTGCTATACAGTAGGAGTATTCTTTATGGCTTAGTTTTCACCACAGCTAGCCCTGAAAACAGTGTCTTCCTGCTATACAGTAGGAGTATTCTTTATGGCTTAGTTTTCACCACAGCTAGCCCTGAAAACGGTGTCTTCCTGCTATACAGTAGGAGTATTCTTTATGGCTTAGTTTTCACCACAGCTAGCCCTGAAAACGGTGTCTTCCTGCTATACAGTAGGAGTATTCTTTATGGCTTAGTTTTCACCACAGCTAGCCCTCAAAACAGTGTTTTCCTGCTATACAGTAGGAGTATTCTTTATGGCTTAGTTTTCACTCTCACTCGAGGCTTTGTGTTGAAATAACTGTCAGACATCACAGCTGAAGTTAAAACTGTGCTGAGATGTCATCAGTTTCTTTCTTTCGTTCTGTCATTCCTTCTTTCTTTGATTGATTTCTCATTACATGGTTAACTTAGAGACTGTCTTCAATTTGCTACCACTTAACAAAATGTCCAACTGATGACATCTGTTTAACGACTAACATTACAAAATGTCCAACTGACGACATCTTTTTAAGGACTAACATTACAAAATGTCCAACTGATAACATCTTTTCAAGGACTAACATTACAAAATGTCCAACTGATGACATCTGTTTAACGACTAACATTACAAAATGTCCAACTGACGACATCTTTTCAAGAACTAACATTACAAAATGTCCAACTGATGACATCTTTTTAAGGACTAACATTACAAAATGTCCAACTAATGACATCTGTTTAAGGACTAACATTACAAAATGTCCAACTGATGACATCTTTTCAAGGACTAACATTACAAAATGTCCAACTGATGACATCTTTTCAAGGACTAACATTACAAAATGTCCAACTGATAACATCTTTTCAAGGACTAACATTACAAAATGTCCAACTGATGACATCTTTTTAAGGACTAACATTACAAAATGTCCAACTAATGACATCTTTTTAAGGACTAACATTGCACTGGCTGGAACGAGAAATAGCCCAATGGGCCCAATGATGGGGATCGATCCCAAACCGACTGTGCATCAAGCGAGCGCTTTACGACTTTACCATGTCTCGTCCCCACCTTTATAACAATTCAGGATAGAAGGTCTTTTTAAACACTTTGGTAATCAAATTTTTAGATGGTGTCATTTGTTAGGTTGCTGTCACGTATTTTCTTCTTATGCAGTTTAACAGCAGCACGGCGGAGGCTGCGGCTGAAAGGTTTCTCACTGGTGAACGGGAACGACTGAAAGAGTTGGAGACTCTGATAGACTCTCGCATAGAGGACATGAAAACCACCATGGACAACACAATCAAGAAATATCACAGATAACGGAACGTCTCGCAGTGTGCATGAGTGGGAATGAGAAGGTGAATCAGCAGATGTCACATTAGAGAACGTCTCTTCCATTATTGGTGTGTAGATGTCACAGAGAATGTCTCTTCCATTAATGGTGTGCACATGTCACATTGGAGAACGTTTCTTCCATTATTGTGTGCAGATATCACAGAGAATGTCTCTTCCATTAATGGTGTGCAGATGTCACAGAGAATGTCTCTTCCATTAATGGTGTGCACATGTCACATTGGAGAATGTCTCTTCCATTATTGGTGTGCAGATGTCACAGAGAATGTCTCTTCCATTAATGGTGTGCACATGTCACATTGGAGAACATCTCTTCCATTAATCATGCGCAGATGACACATTAGAGAATGTCTTCCGTTAATGATTTGCAGATGACATATTAGAGAATGTCTCTTCCATTAATGGTGTGCACATGTCACAGAGAATGTCTCTTCCATTAGTGATATGCAGATGACATATTAGAGAATGTCTCTTTCGTTAATGATGTGCAGAAGCACATTAGAGAACGTCTCTTCAGTTAATGATATGCAGGTGACACATTAGAGAATGTCTCTTCCATTAATGATATGCAGATGACACATTAGAGAATGTCTGTTCAGTTAATAATATGCAGATGACACATTACAGAACGTCTGTTCAGTTGATGATATGCAGATGACACATTAGAGAACGTATTTTCAGTTAATGATATGCAGGTGACACATTAGAGAACGTCTGTTCAGTTAATGATATGCAGATGACACATTAGAGAACGTCTGTTCAGTTAATGATATGCAGACACATTAGAGAACGTCTGTTCAGTTAATGATATGCAGGTGACACATTAGAGAACGTCTGTTCAGTTAATGATATGCAGGTGACACATTAGAGAACGTCTGTTCAGTTAATGATATGCAGATGACACATTAGAGAACGTCTGTTCAGTTAATGATATGCAGGTGACACATTAGAGAACGTCTGTTCAGTTAATGATATGCAGGTGACACATTAGAGAACGTCTGTTCAGTTAATGATATGCAGGTGACACATTAGAGAACGTCTGTTCAGTTAATGATATGCAGGTGACACATTAGAGAACGTCTGTTCAGTTAATGATATGCAGATGACACATTAGAGAACGTCTCGTCAGTTAATGGCATGAAGATGTTACATTAGAGAACGTCTCTTCAGTTAATGATATGCAGATGACACATTAGAGAACGTCTCGTCAGTTAATGGCATGAAGATGTTACATTAGAGAACGTCTCTTCAGTTAATGGCATGAAGATGTTACATTAGAGAACATCTCTTCAGTTAATGGCATGAAGATGTTACATTAGAGAACGTCTCGTCAGTTAATGGCATGAAGATGTTACATTAGAGAACGTCTCGTCAGTTAATGGCATGAAGATGTTACATTAGAGAACGTCTCTTCAGTTAATGGCATGAAGATGTTACATTAGAGAACGTCTCTTCAGTTAATGGCATGAAGATGTTACATTAGAGAACGTCTCTTCAGTTAATGGCATGAAGATGTTACATTAGAGAACGTCTCTTCAGTTAATGGCATGAAGATGTTACATTAGAGAACATATCTTCCATTAATGATATGCAGATGTCAGTTATTAAATATCCGTTACATTCTATACAATTTAACGTCATCCCATTGGTCCAGCCATAGCAACACAAGTTTGTTCATTTCTCGATGAATGTAAAAAATAAACGTTGGGGAACATCATATTAGATGACGTCACTCTGTGTGGGTACTTATGTGTCTTATTGAGCGGTATTGTTTAGAACCAAAAATAGAATTCAAAATAAAATATAGTAAGTATGTTTCAAAGTTAATTATAAGTATTGTCTGTTATTTATTTTACATTCATATAGGTTCATACCCCGATGAATGTAAAACAAATCACAGACAATCATTAATTGAAAAATGAAATCTTTAAAGCTGCAATCATACCTGCCTATCTGATAACATCGTTTTCTGTGCAAAATACAAACACATTTGCTGTTTTAATAAATTTGACAGTGTTTGTTTTTTTAATATTTTAATATTTTATTTTTATTATTTTTTATTTTTTCAATAATTGTTTTTAATATTCACATATACAGTCGACTGCTTCATACAGCAATCATAACTTCCAGTATATTTTGTAAACTGAATAGCAGAAAGAGTGTCCTGCAACTTTAATCTGCAAATTTAACCAGGTAAATACATTGCTATGTTACCGGCTAATACATTCCTATGGGACCAAAATTAACAACAGCATCTAAGGCTATCAAACAGTGGCATGTTACAGGAAGTAAATTGCGTCGATGGTCTGTTCGACAGGGATGGAATCCTCCAATGTTTTCCACAATTCTAGATCTAGCATTCCCCTAAAACTGTTCCAGTTCATCGTGGATGAACAACGATGAACAGTTTACACACAACAGATGCTGATCAACATGGTTGGTTACTAGGGTGTGGGTTTACTTCCTCCCTGAACTCCAAACTTCTCAACAATCCTATGTTTAATGAATGAATATAAAGAATTTGTTTTGTTTTGATGGGAATACATACAGTATCTTATTTTTGGTTGGTGTGTCTTAGGAAGTTTCACTGCAATATGATGCATGTTAGTGTACCTTTTTTCTTTTTTTAAAGATGCACCCCTTCTTAGAAAAATCTTTTATCTGTCCCTGCAAACCACAGGTACCTCTAACCAATAATGCTGTCTTGCTTACAAACAATATCACACAATCACAAACATATTGGATTAACAGACATTTTGTTTTCTATAGAAGAAACTATTGAATATGTAATTTTAGTCGCCAAAAAGGCTCAGTTAGTTGGAAACATCTTACATTGGGTGCAGACTTGGGACAGTCCCTATGATGCTTACAGTGAAAGTTACCACCCACACAGGAATTATTATCAGACAATCATTATTTTCCAATGGTCTAGATAATTGCATTCCCAAATTATAATTTTTTTCATTTAACTGCCCATTCTTTGATTTCTGTGTGTACAAAACCAGTCGATAGCAAGGATACCCTAGTGTATGGGGGAGGGGTAGAACCTGTAGTGGGGGGTAGAACCTGTAGTGGGGGGTAGAACCTGTAGTGGGGAGTAGAACCTGTAGTGGGGAGTAGAACCTGTAGTGGGGGTAGAACCTGTAGTAGGCATCACAGCCTCCAATGGAGGAGGCACAAGCCATATTTTTATCTATATTTATATAGAGGACACAAAAAACTTACATTTTCATCCTTGAAGGGAGGGAGTGAACAGGCCATACTACCTCCATCACCCCCACCACCCCCGACCACCCCACCCACACACACACACACCCCACACCCCATTCCTATGGGCCTGCAAATACTTTCTAGTGAAATATTTGAAAATGACTCTGGTTAAGTTTGAATGACATCTGTTGGTGCGAACTCCGGTATTAGAAGCAGACAAGTTAATTATTATGTTAAGACTGCAGTGACGCAGTCATGTTTGTTTTTCATTACCAGTAGGAGAAAATTAAGTTATGGAAGAGCAAGGTAGTGTCAATAAACCTTGGAGAAGACTGGGTATGTAATAACTGTGAATGGCCTGTTACAAGATTAGATAATTTATGCATTTATTTATTTATTTTTTTAAATACTGTACATTCCGATATATTTAAATTTCAAAGATGTATATAAGGACCTGGGCCCATCGTTTCGAAGCAGTCTTTGTGCTACTAAAGCATAACAATCATTGTAGGCTATGACGTCACTGTGGCGTGTACTATGGTGATGTCATAGCCTACTACGGTTTTACTATTACGATGGTTTTACTATTACGACGGTTTTACTATTACGTAGCACTGAAACAGCTTGGAAAACATGGGCCCTGGACATTTGGCATTTATCTGTGATAACAGTGTGTTAGGAATAGTCCTAATCCGTCCATGTTTATATACTGCACAACAACAGAAACTCAAATATTAAATTTACTTTTCTTTAATTCATTTTAAATTACCAGTATTCTGAGTCCCTTTATTTGGGGGGGGGGCAGGACGTAACCCACTGGTAAAGTGCTCGCTTGATGCGCGGTCGGTCTAGGATTGATCTGCATCGGTGGGCCAGTTAGGCTATTTCTCGTTTCAGCCAGTGCACCATGACTGGTATATTAAAGACCATGGTATGTGTTATCCTGTATGGGATGATGCATTCGAAAGATGCCTTGCTACTAATGAAAAAATGTAGCAGGTTTCCTCTCTAAGAATATATGTAAAAATCACCAAATGTTTGACATCCAATAGCCGATAATTAACAAATGAATGTGCTCTAGTGGTGTCATTAAACAAAAACACATTTTAACCCTTTAGTTTTGGGGTCTGTTCCAATTATCGATGTCTTACATATAGTCCTGTTTTGACAGATTATTTACCAAAATACTTTTAAAGACGCATACCCTAGTTTCAGCCCGTAATAATGGACTCTTAAGTTTAGTTAGTCTAAAAACCTATAACACACATTTGGATACGGTTATAATTGCTGAGAAGTTAAAGTCTGTCATGTTTAAACAGGGAAATACTGTCTAAAAATAATGAGAGCTTGTCTCGATAACCATCACTTCTCAGACGAATGTGGGGGTTTTAGAATTCAGAAAAATGCATTTCGGAGTATTGCAAAAACTAGGATGACCAGAATCACTTCACGTGTATGAAAATTAATATTCTAAATAATAAAACGTAATTACTTGTAATTTTAATTATCAAAAACGGATTTACTAATGCTAAATATGTTGTAGTGTTTAAAAAAAATAGGGTGTATCCCTTTAACGTGAAAAAAATAACAGTAAAATATTTGAGTATTTTTTGTTGATTAGTACATAAAAGCTACGATGAGATCTGTATACTAATATACCATAAAGTGCAATTTTATTTTTTTATTTTCTACGTATCCTTTTCCATTTTCCTACATTAAACTATGACATGTTCTAACAGTGTTGAATGCGTTTGTCGTTATTTTCATATTGTAGAAATCAAACATTTTATTGTTTATGATTTTGAAATATATCACATTGAGCCTTGTTTTGAAATATTTTATTGAACAAGTTTTAAACAAGTTAAAAGCATTGCACAAAAGGCAAAGCCTAAATAAGTGTTTTTTCTGCAGTACAAAATATAAATGACATCAGTGTTACTGAATACAGTACAAATATAATAGATAACACAAGTACATGTTGGTATACATGTATATACAATGTACTAATTTCTCAAACATTTACACAAACAGTAAGATGAAAAAACAAAGTAAGATAAAAGTATTAAGTTAAGTACGGTAAGTAATCTCAAATATGTTTTCAGTAAATACTTGTGTCATCCATTAGTAGTCCAGTGGTAAAGCACTCGCTTTATGTACGGTCAGTCTGGGAACGATCCCTGTTGGTGGGTCCATTGGGCTATTTCTCGCTCTAGCTTGTGCACCATGACTGGTATATCAAAGGCCATGGTATATCCTATCCTATCTGTGGGAGATGGTGCATATGAAAGGTCCCTTGCTACTAATGAAAAAATGTAGCAGGTTTCCTTTCTAAGACTGTATGTCTGAATTATCAAAGGTTTGACATCCAATAGCTGATGATTAATAAATCAGTGTGCTCTAGTGGTGTCGTTAAACAAAAATTGAAAGTTTGTTTTCTTTAACGACATCACTGGAGCACATTGATTAATTAATTATTGGCTATTGGATGTCAAACATTTGGTAATTCTGACTCCTAGTCATCAGAGGAAACCTGCTAAATTTGGTAATTCTGACTCCTAGTCATCAGAGGAAACCCGCTACATTTGGTAATTCTGACTCCTAGTCATCAGAGGAAACCTGCTACATTTGGTAATTCTGATTCCTAGTCATCAGAGGAAACCCGCTACATTTGGTAATTCTGACTCCTAGTCATCAGAGGAAACCCGCTACATTTGGTAATTCTGACTCCTAGTCATCAGAGGAAACCCGCTACATTTGGTAATTCTGATTCCTAGTCATCGGAGGAAAGCTGCTACATTTGGTAATTCTGACTCGTAGTCATCGGAGGAAACCCGCTACATTTGGTAATTCTGACTCGTAGTCATCAGAGGAAACCCGCTACATTTGGTAATTCTGACTCCTAGTCATCAGAGGAAACCTGCTACATTTGGTAATTCTGACTCGTAGTCATCAGAGGAAACCCGCTACATTTGGTAATTCTGACTCATAGTCATCAGAGGAAACCCGCTACATTTGGTAATTCTGACTCCTAGTCATCAGAGGAAACCCGCTACATTTGGTAATTCTGACTCCTAGTCATCAGAGGAAACCCGCTACATCTTTCCAAATGCAACAAGGAATCCTTTATATGCACTTTACCACAGACCGGAACGCACATACCATGGTCTTTGTTCAGTTGTGGTGTACTGGTTGGAATGAGATCCACCGAGGTGGTTCGATCCTGTGATGCAAGCACCTCAAGCGTTAAGTAGATTGAATGATCTGAAATGCTATGGTACATGTATAGAGTTTTTGTCTTTTAAAAAATAATTTCGGCATTTATTTATAAATTTTAGGTATTTCAATTCCTTATATTCTGAAATCTTATGATTGAGAATTTTTAGATTTTAGTTTTAAATGGATATCAGATTCCTAATACTAAAAACCAGATTAATATGGTGACATGCTTTTTCACAAATATGCACTTTAGCACAACCATTGGCATCTCAATGTGTATCTACAAATTAAACAATATTAAAATTTCCCCTTTGACATGATCTCGGGTGTGAATTACATTACATTTATACACATAACCTGTGAACCACAACTGGTCAAAGTCCTGGTATGTGCATTCCTGTTTGGGAAAAAGTATATAAAGGATACCTTGCTGCTAATAGAAAAATATAGCGGGTTTCCTCTGATGACTACGAATCAGAATTACCAAATGTAGCGGGTTTCCTCTGATGACTACGAATCAGAATTACCAAATGTGGGTTTCCTCTGATGACTACGAATCAGAATTACCAAATGTAGCGGGTTTCCTCTGATGACTACGAATCAGAATTACCAAATATTTACATCCAATAGCCAATGATTAATTAATCAATGTGCTCTAGTGGTGTTGTTAAATAAAACAAACTTTATACACACATTTGTTTCTTGCTTTACAGTATGTCCGGTCATAAAAGTAATTTTTGACCATTGTTTGGTCACTGCTGTTCATTCTGTATTTAGAACTCAACAACATTATGGACACCCATTTGATTGGGGTATTGTAATTATTCTGAATTTCAATGTCATCAAAGTCCTGATCTCCCATAAACCCACGTCTGCAAGTTATTCTGTACTTTGAACTCAAAGTTATCACCACCCTTAGTTAGTGTGTACCTTGAACCCATTAAAGTTATAACTATCCTTAGATTGACGTGTGTAAGTTATTCTGTACTTTGAAACTCTTGAAAGTTATGACTACCCGTAAATTGACGTTTGTAAGTTATTCTGACCACCCGTAGATTGTTATTCTGCACTTTGAACTCATGAAAGTTATGACCACCCGTAGATTGTTATTCTGCACTTTGAACTCATGAAAGTTATGACCACCCGTAGATTGTTATTCTGCACTTTGAACTCATGAAAGTTATGACCACCCGTAGATTGTTATTCTGCACTTTGAACTCATGAAAGTTATGACCACCCATAGATTGACGTTTTCAAGTTATTCTGTTCTTGGAATTTGTGAAAGTTATCACTAACCGTAGATTGACGTTTGCAAATAATTGTGATCTTTATTTTAAATATGTCTTGAAAGTTATAACCATTTGTATATTGACGTCTGCAACGTATTCAGTATCGTGGGGATTTGTAGCGATCTTTACGACAGTTCAGCAAGTCGTATTGGCATGTATACAAAAAATAAAAAGAAGATGGTTCTTTTTGTAGCCCCCCACCCGCTACCGATCATGATCGGGCTGCTGGTTCTGTCTTTCACTTGTCAGCGCGGGCAGTCCCTCTTCTCACCCACCCCAAACCCTTTCCTGTCGTGGACGGAGGAGCCGGCATACGTCGACACCTACGCCCATGACAGGCGTGCGCTACAACAGCTTGCTCTGAATGTACACGTTAAACCCTATGACCTGACCTGTCTTTTTGTATAATGTATAGATGTAGACAGACCGACTGATCTGTCGTAAAGATCGTGACAAGTCCCCGTGACTAAAACTGTCATGGCCGTTATGACCGCCCACGGATTGACGTCTTGTAATTATTCTGTATTTCAGTTTTTAAAAAAGAAAGAAAGAATCATGACAACGGTGACCCACTGGCGTAGGAAGGGGGGGGGGGGGGGGGGGGGGGGCAAGGGAACATGTGCGCCCTCCCCCCACACACACACACATTTTTCAGATATCTTGCTTTATATTTGCTTTATAATAGTGTAAAAGTGTGTAAATATAAAAGTGCCCCCCCCCCCCCCCCACACACACACACACACACACACTTTTTAGCACCTTCCTTCGCCACTGCGGCACGGGCAACAATAGATTGACACAGTTGTCCAATGACTTGCGAGAACAATCCAAAAAAAAAGTTTACTGTAACATTATATGTTTGAATTGTTCTGAAAGCTGTTTCTCTCGTACAACTGTTCAACAAACACACTGCTCTTATTGTCTGTATATTTACATGCATGTAGTATGGCTTACCCTCCTGACACCATGAATTTGATCAAACTGAAACACTCGGACGTTATCACGTTTTTTACCAAGGAAGGTGGAAAACGCTATTGAAATTCATAAGCGTATGGTTGTTGACTATTATCTGTTTCGGAGTTTGAAAGCCGTCCTTCGTGGTACCCGGTTTGAATATAATGAAAGTCTGAAGGCTACAACAATGGTGATTGATGGGTTAGAGATAGTTTTGCTGGCTTCACTAGCTTGAAGAATAATCGGGCCAAATGCATCGAGATCAAGGATGATGATATTAAAAAGCATAAGCGTACGAGACAGGGGGCAGGCAAGAGTGGGGAGCAACTGCCCACCTAGTGCTGGAGCAAAACCTCAAATTCGGACAAAAGTGATACAGATATTCGGGGGAAATGTGTTAACCTGAGACCTTTTTACCATGTATTTCCATCATTCTACCCACAAAATTAGTTGTCATCCATTTTTTAAAATGCGCTGTGATTCCTTTGCTATCCTATATAGCTGTTTGGTAGTGATGCTAATATGAATGAATGTTGTTATCCAGATTCGGGCATTTGCCTGTACGCCTGTGTTGAAAAGTAAGGTAGAAACATTTAGTCTGCCGTCGTCGCTTATAGTACCTTGTTGAATTAACTTTTTTACTGTCCCTCGTACACCTTGTAATTAGTAAGACAGTCTCATGAAAATTATCTTTCACGTCTTTTAACTATTCAGTGTTTTAATCTCATGAAAATGTATCACCGCCAATAATAGACTTGACGTCTGTTCGTGCATAATGCTAATCCAGAACTTCGTTGATTTCCTGAAAGTCCTCGTGGAATATTGTGATGACACCCAGGTTGATGTTCTGGGGTCTGCAGGGTCGGAACTCCAGACTGGGAACCTGTGGGTCTGTCAGCTCGTTGTACTTGGACATGGTCCTGGAGAAGAGATCCACTTTGATGAGGTACTCCATGCTGACGTCCTTCTGGTTCTGAATGACGGGCATGAAGACCTCCCCACACTGGCGGAAATTGTCGAAGATTTCCTTCAGCTCTACCAGCTTGAAGAGATCCTCATCGTAACACTTGTCCACTTGGTTGACGAACTTCTCCTCCTCTTCGTGGATCTGACGTGCCAACCTCTGCGCCTGGAAGCGTATTTCCGTTTTCGCTTTTTCCGCTTGGCGGGTAAAATTTTCAATTTCGTTTTCAATCAAGCCTACCGAGAACTGAGTCTTTAGACCGAACTGGCTCATTTCGCGCCGTTTTTCTTTGCCTGCCTCGGACATGTTCTGCTTCTGGAAAGCAATCGCTTCTGATATCGACAGGAGGTTGGAGCATTTCTCGTGACCGTCCACGGCACAGTGAGCGCAGGTTAACAGACTGCAGTCGGAGCAGAAACCGTCTACCTCCATATCGGGGTGTCGTCCGCACGTGAGCTTTTCGGCATTAACACTGATATCGTCGCCTCCATTACTAGGCTCTGGGGTCATCGTCATCACATATTCAACGTGCTTCTCAAGCGCCGGTTCGTTTAAGACAACTGACTCCGTGGCAGGTGATTTCGTTTCTTTCTCTTCAAACACTTTCAGTTTGTCTATGATGCTTTTTAAGACGAGGGCCGTTTGTAAGTCTGCACCTTTAAAAGAAAGGTGAGGCGGCTTCGGAGGAGGGATGGGCTTCTTACATGACTGACAGTTGAAGTTTTTGGGCTTGGTAATTTTCTGGGCGGGGCCGACAAGGCAGCGTTCACAGATAATGTCGTAACAGGGCTCCGCTTTTACACACAGCATGCCGTTAAGCGTATTGGCATCGCCCATAGTGCCTGAAAATATAGAACGATTAGTATCATTCCATAGGGAAAGATGTATCAATTTAACACAGCCATCTTGGGAAAGAGGGTTAGGAGCAGTAATTCATTTTATGGATCATTTTTTACTTCAAAATATTATTTTTGTACTATGTAAGCTATTTTAACTAAGTGTGGGCAATACAACTGCCCTGTTTGCTCTACTTTATAATTAATCTAGTTGGAACTTCTTGTTAATCAAAGGTCAAGGTATCTACCTACAAAGAAAAATAGTGTTTTGGGGTGTGTTTTTTTTGGGGGGGGGGGGGGGGTTAACGATACCGCTAGAGCACATTGATTTATTATTCATCGGTTATTGGATATATTTGGTAATTTTGACATATAGTCTTAGAGAAGAAACACGCTACATTTTTTCATTAGTAGCAAGGGATCTTTTATATGCATTATCCCACAGTCGTGGTGCACTGGTTGGAACGAGAAATAGCCCGACCGCGTATCAAGCGAGCGTTTTACCACTGGGCTAGATCCTGCCCCCTTCTCATTAACGGTCGTTTCCCTATCCAACAAGTAGCGTAAATCAGCTAATGTGATTCTCAAATTACGACAATATTCGGCATGCTGACTTTCTTTGTGTACCTACAGCATTCTTGGCAGTACTACAATATTTTCACTCATTTGTTTGTGTTTTAAACATATTTCCCTTTCGATTAACAAAACGCGGAAATGCTGCACATGTTACAGCGGTCACGTTTTCGCGTGGTTGTGGTGCAGGTTTTTGTTGGGGGGTTTTCATACATCAGTTTACTACCGGCCTCGGCGGTGAAGTGGTTATTAAGTAATCACCTTTGAGTCTACCTTCTCCCCATCTCTAACCACCAACAGCTAACCATTAATTTCTGTTATGTAATAATATTAAAGATGCGCGGTAGTATCGGTGTACCGAGGTATTGTGAAGGGTAAACAATACGTTTTACGATACTCCATACCTGTACTGAATCACTTGGTAATATCCGCATTTCATGTTCGTTGCCAATCGGTTTTCTTAACTGTTTTCTTAAATGTATTATGTCCCGCTGGCGTAGCCAGGATTTTAGTTTGGGGAACCAACCCATATTGTGGGGGGTGGGACACGTGTGTGTATGTATGATTTTATAAACTTTAATTGGTTTATTATTTTTGTAAAGCTTTGATTGGGTCCCCGTGCCCCACCCTCCACCTATATATGCTTGACTGTTTGTATACATTTACCGTACATCATTCCATCTGATGCTTTGTCATGATCTCTTCAGGATCTGGTGCTGGGGTCGAAGGATCGAATCCCCTTGGGTCAATTCTGCGATTGTTTTCCCCCCGTCCCAATTAGTGCCCCACGACACGTATATCAAAGATGATGGTTAAAATGTGCTATCCTGTCTGTGGGAAGTGTATATGAAAATTACCTTGCTGCTAAGGGGAAAATGTGGTGGATTTCCTCTGAAAATTACATGTCAGAATTAACAAATGTTTGACATACAATGGCCAATGATAAGAAATAAATGTGCTCTAGTTGTGTCGTTAAACAAAACATACATCAATCAAGGACGTCCAAATTATATTTATTATTGAAAGTACGTTAATAAAATACGCTATTGCTGCTGAACTAATTTGAGAATATTAATAATAAGGTCGACAGATGTCAATCACGTTTGAATAGTGTAAAATTGAAATGTGGAGAGCTGGCCGATCATTGAGGCGAGTTTACCAAGCAGTGGGGCGAGTTGGTAATGGTTGTAAGGCGAGTTTACCAAACAGTGGGGCGAGTTGGTAATGGTTGTAAGGCGAGTTTACCAAACAGTGGGGCGAGTTGGTAATGGTTGTAAGGCGAGTTTACCAAACAGTGGGGCGAGTTGGTAATGGTTGTAAGGCGAGTTTACCAAACAGTGGGGCGAGTTGGTAATGGTTGTAGGGCGAGTTGACTACATTGCTGATGGGGTGGGACGTAGCTCAGTGGTAAAGCGCTCGCTTGAAGCGCGGTCGGTCTGGGATCGATCCCGTCGGTGGGCCCATGATTTGGTTTCGGAGCGAGCTCATCTGCCACCATAACAAATAGTAAGCGTAGTGGATTTAACCTCCCGATTTCAATCCATGCCCATAACCGGGTGTGGGGTGTATGGGGGGGGGGGGGGGGGGGGGTCCGTTACCCCCACCCCAACTGAAAATAGAAAATAGACCCCCCCCCCCCCTCCCTACACACACACACCTTAGAATCTGGTGGACTTTAAAAAAAAAGACAGATAGTTTGATGCTGTCGGTACCTGAATTTCAGCAATCGCTCAACTCATTGATTGTTATCATTTAGCCTAGCCTACGAACACAACCCGGAATAAAACAATAAAGCCAGACAATTACATAGTTTTAGTGACAGTACACTATAACATTAACTGTAGGGCCGACTTGAAGTTTAATAATAAAATGCATTTCGTACTTACTACAACGAGTTGTGGAAATTCATATGTTTACGGTATATAGTACACTTTTGTGAGAATGTTTGCTCAAAGGCTACAATTATTCTAGGCCGTAATGCTACTCCGCTACTGTGATGTCTATATTGAGGTTTTCATTGTAGCTGTTGCGAGTCCTAATTAAGTACTCCACCCCCTTGAAAATATCCCTACCCCCAAGTGACACCATCTAGTTGCCGAATTTAGACACTGGCCTTAAGGGCGCAGTGGTTGAGCCATTGGGTTTAGGACTGGTGGGCGCCGGTTTCGAATCCCAGGACCGATTCCTACCCAGAGTGATTGTGCAGATTATTGAGGGGGCGTACAATTTCTTTCTCATTAACCACCAGCTATATATGTCTCTTCTCAAGAGACAGCCTAGATAGACGAGGTATGTGAAAAAGATATCGTGCGTGAACCTTAAGCACGAAAATGCATTAATATAAATTGAATCAAATCGGACATCTGGAAGCTGTAAAACTAAAAGTGTGTCTGCTCGACATAACTAAAACAAATATATATATATAATAAAACTTTAAAAAATAATATGTCTTTTATTTTTAACTTGAAATTTGAAAGTTATCAAGGAGGCAGTTTTAACATTAAAATATATACCAGTCACAAGAAGTTAAGGGCCACATGGACACTGCGTCTGAGAGGGGTAGACAATTCGCTGTGCCAGAGGTATGGAAACGCTCTTACAGTTAATGTATGACGGAATGGCTCACTTGCAGGCATCTTGCTACTTGTTTCATGGATATGCCATCATTCAGACATGGCAGGGCTCGACCACAGTCCAGAATGATCAGTTTACGTTTTAGTGGCATGGTTATCCAAATCCAGATTGCAAAGAAATGTATACTCTCCCAACCATAATGAAACACGAAAAGTGTTAACATACAAAAGGAGTTTCATGTATACCATGTGCAGTTTCCAGGCAGGTGTCCTGCTTAGTCAGAAAAAAAGTTGTAAAAAGTCAAACAATATTTTAATTTGTTTTTTTTATGCATTTACCATACGCTTCCTACCGTCAACCAAACAAGCTGTGAGTAGAAAGCTCATGTACGTGCAATCTGAAATGATTTATCCATGTCTGTAACCTACTTTTCATTACCTATCACCACCCCTGATTTCTTTTGGGGTTTTTTTTTAAAGTAAGGTAAAATTTTATACTGGCGCTTAACTTGTTGTGACTAGTATATTAAGAAAAAAATCATAATACAACAATAAAATTGATATATAATATATGCGTACACGTGCGCTCTGGTGTATTTATGCGACTGTGTATTCACGTATTTATTCACTTGTACGGTAATTAATATGATAAAAAAAATTGTTTTAATTTAACAGCCACTATTAAAAAAAAAGAAAAAAAAAAAGGAGAAAAATATACTTACGTTTTTCCACTTGTGACACCGCCAATACCAGACTGGATAGTTTAAGGGTAAGAAGGCCTACAATGATACTACACATTTCCGTCTGGGATTATCACTGCAGGGCGTGAATAGGTATGTACCACATACTGGATAAACACTGTTTACAACAACTACGGCAAATACTACGACAAGTACTGTTGTACTACGTCAAGCAAAGAAAACTATAGTAAGAAGGTTGGCTGCAGTTTGTTAAAATACTTTTGAACATAGAAATGTCATTCAGATTAACTAAGTTTCTCCCAAAAACTTTTTTTTTTTTTTTTTTTTTTTTTAAAGCGGGGTATATACTACTAATTAGGGATGGACTGGGATAGGGTAGCTAGACCATTTTTTTGCATTCATTTACTATTGTGTTTTGTACTGTGTATGTGTCAAATTTAGCCTAGAGCACATTGATCATCGGCTATTGGATGTGAAACATTTGGTAATTTTGACATATATTTGAAGAAAGGAAACCCGCTATATTTTCCATTAGGCCTTGTAGCAAGGGATCTTTTTATGCATCATCACATAGACAGGATAGCACATCCCACGGCTTTTGATATGCCAGTCATGGTGCACTGGCTGAAGCAAGAAATAGCTCAATGGACCCGCCGACGGGCAGCACAGATTAGTTAGTTTGTGTATTGTACACACTTGCGTACACTAGCGTAATTTAACGGATCAATCATATACATGTACTTTTATTATATACACTGTATAGGCTATATAATAGCATATGTATACACCAGCAATTTTTGAAGTTGCATAGCTCGACAAGTATATCTATCTATCTATCTATCTATCTATCTAAATATTTATATAGGCGTACGGGCTGCCATTTTTGTAGGGGGGGGGGGGGGCAGGCTGGTTTTTGCCCGAATTAAACGAAAAATGCGCGAATCTGGATGTCAACATTTATTCATATTAACATAATTTTGAAATATATGGTAAAAAGGTCTCAGGTTGGCACATTTTCTTCGAATATCTGTCTAATGTTTGCCCAAATTTGAGGTTTTGTTCCAGCACTAGGGGGCTGCCTCCCTGCTCCCTGCCCCCTGTCTTGTACGCTTATATCTACATGTATCTATCCTGCTGTGTATGTTAGCTAACTCCCATTAGTCGAAGCTATATATACGTCGGTCGTGTACATACAGTCTCTGAGTCTCCTAAATAAGACGGCCGGTAATAATCCAGGCCTAGAGGATAATTTAGCAAGGTCGTTAGGACGGAAATTGCCGATCTGATCGGTGGATAACAACACACGTGACGTGTACTCTGTAGTGCGTATATGTTGATAAAGGTGACCATGCCGGGGGATAGTGCTATAATTATGTTTAATTATTATTGCGATTCATACAACACCAATGTCCTCAAATGCAGTTATGTTGTGTGTGTTTTGTTTTTTTTGTTCCTGATTGACCTCTTCAGGAGTTGATCTAGATGGTGGCTCCTGGGGGTGCGGCCTCCCCAACCTTGCACACCAGATGTATGTGTATGTGTCTTAAATTTATGTCTCTACTTCTATATAATAGTATCTATCTATCTATCTATCTGTCTATCTGTCTGTCTGTCTGTCTGTCTTAATATCTATCTATCTATCTATCTATCTATCTATCTAAATATCTGCACTGGCGTAGGAAGCAGCAGCGATGGTTTATATATATATATATATATATATATATATATCTGTCTCTGTCTGTCTGTCTGTCTGTATGTATGTATGTATGTATGTATGTATGTATATATGTATGTACGTACGTATGTATGTATGTTTGCCTGTCTGCGTGTCTGCCTATTTATCTATCTATCTATCTATCTATATCTACATAACACATAGTAAAATAGCCCAAGCGCTTTCAATTATTCTTAATATCTTCAGGGGCAATAATATATCATTTATATTTGTTTATTGGTATTTTTACTTTGAGATGTCACATTGTAGACGGCTACACGTTTTCTTGGGAATATTTTCACATTGTTGTACTTTTGGAACACTGTTTCGCCGCTTTTCAAGTCGCGTCCCTTGTCTCTTCAAACGAAAATTACGCGACAGTGGTGTAGTGTGCTCTGGATCGGGGAGTGGTGGGTAGGATCGAATATGAAACTATAATCCGTCCCACGGGAAACGCCTTTTTTATGCTTTGGAATTTACTACAAGTTATTTATTTCTGAGCCAATTTTTTATTTTTTGTTTGGTTATTTCCAAGAACACTTTTATTTTTCTTCTTACGTCCAAACAAACTAAAATTATAAAAAAAAAAAAAAAAAAAAATGATGGAGGAGGGGACGTACTATAGTGGACCTTTTCCTTTTGTGTATATTTTCCATCGATATCTATGTGAGATTATTGTCTGTCAAAGGCCGTGGTATGTGCTATCCTGCCTGTGGGAAAATGCATATAAAAGATCCCTTGCTTTATTATGAAAAATGTTGCAGGTTTCCTCCAATGACTACGAAGCATATGTTTGACATCCAATAGCAGGTGATTAATTGATCAATATGCTCTAGCGGTATCGTTAAACAAAAAAAACTTTAACTTCTGTACCGTGTGCTCTGTCCATGTATGACAAAAACCTTTTTTAGAGTATTATATTGTAATGGTATGAATAACCTAATATTGCAATGTAAAAATAATATTTTTGTCTCAGTGGGGAGGTGGTTCATCTGCCCGATCTTGTCACTCCCCCCCCCCCCCCCCAACCACCCAAAATGTACTCTAGTGTATCTAATAGTGTCGTTAAACAAAACAAACTTTAACTTTATCTGATCATAGCACAGTGCTCCACGACTGATATATATTACGGTCATGGTATGTGCTGTCTCATCTATAAAGATTTCTTACATCCTCGGGTTTCCCCTTTTTCTTGACCAAGTATTGATACGCATATAACCGAAATTTATGTTAGACACCAAATAGCCGTTGGTTAAATATATGTTGAGGTGTCGGCCGTTAAAGGGACATTCCTGAGTTTGCTGCAATGTTTCAGATGTTATCGCCTAACAGAGACTATCTGACGACTGTAATTACATATCAAATATATTTTTCTGCATAAAATATTAGCGGCTGTATATTAAACGTGTTTCTGATCGTTCTAATATTTGTACTAGGTTAAATTTGGGTTCGATCCCCGAAACTCACCAGTGCACACACGCCTGTATTAGTTGTATGGTTTTATAATCTGTATATGTCTATTTGTTTATGTACATATTACAACTCTATTTTGTTTGACAAAGGGCTTCAGAGACAACGACCTTTCGCTGTGAGAGGGGCGAAACCAGACTTTCGAAACATACGTATTTAAAGTTTGTTTTGTTGAACGACACCACTAGAGCACATTGATATATTAATAATTGGCTACTGGGTGTCAAACATTTGGTAATTCTGATCCGTAGTCTTCAAATAAAACCCGCTATATCATTATCAACAAGGGATATTTATATGCACGTTCCCACAGATAATTTAGTGTAGGCCTACTCGTAGGAGACTCGATTATAATTATTACAAATTACTTCATCTCACTTGTTATAAAACTGTTGACGGTTAACTCCAATTCATTTAATTAATTAATTCGCCTAATTATATGTAAAAATGTATTGTTATATGGCACACAAATATTTTTTTACTTCTTTTTATTTCAAGGTATGAAATGAGTCAGACAAAATCGGTCAATACGTCTTTACATGGTCCTGGAGGTCAAAGGTTACCAGACTGAGGTCGTTCTGAGTAGGTTATGACGTAGTTTCCGTCCCGGCATGCAAAGTCTGTAATGTCTGCCATTATCACTGCTGTAGCCTGAAAATGGCTGAGCAGATTGGCGAAGATAGAATGGCTGTTACGTTAAATAATCAGTCTCAAACACAGTCAGTAAAGGATACGGATGTACGTATTGATGATATCAGGCCAGGACAGAGTGGTCAACGAGTTAATTCGGACAATGTACCTAAGAAAAAGAGTACGTTTAAAATAACAAGTGTTACAAAGAACACGCAAAGGGGCGGGAGTGGGGACATGACAGCTGACGTCGATGGCGATAGTATGGACGATTTAGACGAAAGTCATACAGAAGATTTAAATTCAGAGGTATTAGATTGTTCTAAGGCTACAGATAATGACCCAGATAGTCTTATGACGCCTGGCGTTTTGACACCGGAGGAGGTGTCTAAACCCGATGCTCAGTCGCGATTCCGTGTTGTAAAAATAGAAACTAAAGAACCGTTTAGGAGGGGCAGATGGTTATGTCATGATTACCTTAACACTGCTCCTGAGAAAAATGAGTCGAAGAGTGCAGACGAAGTGCATGTACATTCAAATAATTCAAGTGCTTCTAGTTCCATTCATTATGTGCATGGTGTGGATGATCCATCTAAAAACCCATTGACAGCAGGTGCTGTGGGCACCATTGGCCAAAGCATCCAGACACCAGTGGCGGGTGATGGTGCTATAGCCTCGAGTTTGTATAATGCTAAGATGGGCGAGTCATTTATACCAATTCATCCTGCAATGCCTCAACCTAGTCAGCCAATTCCAATGTCTGTGACGCCAGTGTCGCAACGACAACCTGTTTCAGATGTACATGTCCCGTTACAACCCCCATGTCAGCCCATGAACCTGTCTGCTCAAGGTGGGCACGTACAGGTCGTCAATCCCCAAACACATCTTCCTGTAAATGTGCAAGGTGGGTCCACATCGCATACAGTCACAACACCGAGTCTACCCCAGACCGTACCAAATTCTCACACGCTGACAGGCTCTCGAATACATGTACATTCAACTGGTAACGCCAACCCGTCTGTAAATGTTATCCCACAACCTGTTTCCAGTTCCACGGGCCCAGTGCCTGGGATGTCAATTCCACCAGTGCATGCAGGCAACCCAAATGTTATGCAAAATCCTCCAGTGGATCCAACCCAAAGTCAACATCGACCTCAGAACTTTCAAAAGACACCTGATCACTCTGCACCTATTCCAATGGATAGTAATTCGGACAAATATTCAAGTGATATAAGTCAGTCACAAGTCGGTAGTAGTATTCCAGGCCCCAGCATCGCGAAGGGCAAGGCCACCAAGCCTGTGGGTGGTATAGGAAGGCCAGAGTCTATACAGCTCACCAAAGCTCTTCAAGATTCTGTCGGGCCCCTTGCTGCGGCAGTTGGTGGAATGTCAAGTCCAACTAAAGAAGTTTTCCAGTATGAAAGGTTAGTTTTTTTTATTTCCTTGCAGCTTGACATCCACGCAGTTCATAGTCTTGGAGTCTTCTGTACTATGAAGCACAGTAATTCCCGTGAACCGTTATTGGCAGATTAAAAAAAACCCACACCTGATGAAGATGACAAATTTGGGGGTGGGATGCGGGGCAGCTGTATATTAATTAATTTTCAGTGATGATAGTCATCTTTAAAAAAAACCCATTATTAACCACTTGTAAGATTAAAGTTGCATGTCCCCTTGTGCATTCAATCAGATGTGAATGCAGCTAACATCCAACACATTGAAATAACGTAAGACTTTCCATTTGTATGGTGCAGAATGTCATCTGGCTTATGGCTACATATTAGCGGTAGTTACGGAAACGTGTAAGGAAATGTCTACTAAAACACACAACTGGATACAAAACCGTACTTAAAACTGCATAAAAAGACACAAAAAACGCCCCGCATCTGTGTTCGCATCGCATACGTACCACATAGTTTACACAAGTGGACACATACATGCAGACACGACTAAGCTTGATTTTAAAATGTATTTCCGTGAATAAATAAAATGAAGTTGGCTTTGAACTATCAAATTACATGTAAAGCAAGAAACCTCATTGCAGGGCTCAAAGTTAACCACAGCACCGACAGCAGTTGCCGTTGTTGCGATATGAATTGCCGTCAGTCCGGGGATTAACTGATGGCAGATTTTTACCAAAGGATAAATAATATTGCTGCCAGTTAAAGGGACTGTTTCTTAATTTTCACATTTGTTGCCAAAGTTACTTGTTTAAAATTGCCATATTCGCACTCAAAATTGCAATTGGTAAACATTTTGCCTACAGCAAAACCGTATTAAAATTGCCATAGGTAACATAACAAATTCTTATGGTCGAGCCCTGACATTGTGATTTCTAAGGCTTGAAACATAGAAAATGACTTACATGTCTGTCTTTGTTTATTTTGAAAAATAAATTATGCACACATGTATTGCAATTGCCAGATATAATTTATAGATCAAGTAGTTTTTTTTTTTATCTCCCATACCATGATCTGTTTTTACCAACAGGAGACATGGTTAGGTTTCAACAGTTTTGTATAGATCTACAGACTGCTGAGCAGGTATTGTCGACGCTGACAGTGGATTTGTCGTAAGCATTTGCTTAGTTTCATTCTCGCAAAACATGGGGGTTTTTTTGTATGCTTCTTCAGTGTTAGAAATACAACTAAAATTTTACACTGGTCCACTGGACAAGTATAACAAGTATATCAGAAGATATACATCTCCATCAGTATTTTTACTCAAGGCACAGTTGCCGTTGGTAAGAGATAAACTGATGTCAATTGGGTGTGTCACCAAATGCACTTTTGTGCCGCCTGATAAAAGTTACTGCCGTTGGTAAAGCTCCTCAACAATGGCAAAATGTATTAACATGTATGGACATTGTCTGCCAGTATTTAACATTAATTATATGGTCAATGACGCATTCTGTTCTGTGTCGGAGATTAACAGTTGACTGTTATAAATTTGTACCTATACAAAACTATCAGTCGAATCCTCTCATGAGTTCAGCCAGACTGAGCAGAAAAACACCCGCCAGACTGGTTTATGTGTTCACGATAAACCAAATGGCCACGACGGGAACCAATCAAATAGTTTTTGAATGTTAGCGAAACGTTTGCTGGTTGAACTAGGGGCAGACTTACGCTTAGCCAGACGTTTGTCACTAAACATTTGCAAACTATTTTGACTGGTTCCCAAAGTGGTAATTCAATTCATTATGTTGTATTAAAGTGAAATGAGAATCAAAGCTGTCCAAACTACTGTCGTGTGTATGAGTGTGTGTGCATGCACACATGTGTGTTAGTCTTGTATATATATATAAATTTTATTGCCAAAAAAAACAAAAATAAATAATTTAATGATCGAGAAATTATGTTGCGATGGGGTTGATGGTGGGGAAGCGGCATAAAGACTTAAGTAATCCGGGAGCAACCAGTATAACTTGTAGAATTTTGTTTTTAATTGCTGTTCTTCAAGTTTTATATAACTGCACCGTGTAATTTTGTAGATGTATTCTTGTGATTTTAAAGCTGCATAACCGACACTCGAACAGAACAATGGTTCTCAAGAAATATTCTGCCATGTCCTTTCCATCTGACCTACAAAAACCACGTGACAGTGGTACTAGTAATTTACAAATGTCTATGCAGTAATTAAAAGATGTCCAAACAGTTAAAATTGATTGATTTTTCCAAGAAGAACGAAAAGACCAAGCTTTTAGTAAACTGTATTTTGACATCATGCTATGAGTTGGGGAAGGTCCATAAATGCCAATGATTTCTTTCCAATCCATTGGGCAAGGAAAATAAATGTAAAAAGTCTGATGTGAACTAAGGTCAATGACAGTCACTTTTCGACCCTTGTTTTAGCTTCGTACACAGTAAACCGGCCTCGGTGGCATCGTAGTAGGCCATCGGTCTACAGGCTGGTAGGTACTGGGTTCGGATCCCAGTCGAGGCATGGGATTTTTAATCCAGATACCGACTCCAAACCCTGAGTGAGTGCTCCGCAAGGCTCAATGGGTAGGTGTAAACCACTTGCACCGACCAGTGATCCATAACTGGTTCAACAAAGGCCATGGTTGTGCTATCCTGCCTGTGGGAAGCGTAAATAAAAGATCCCTTGCTGCTAATCGGAAGAGTAGCCCATGTAGTGGCGACAGCGGGTTTCCTTTCAAAATCTATGTGGTCCTTAACCATATGTCTGACGCTATATAACCGTAAATAAAATGTGTTGAGTGCATCGTTAAATAAAACCTTTCTTTCTTTCTTTCGTACACAGTAAATAAAACAATATCCAATAGTAATTTTTTCGATATGATATATTTGACAAAAGGTACTTTTTATTTTCTCATCTTTTAAAACTTAAAATTAATATTTTATTCAGAATTATGAAAGATAAATAATACCGACCTGTAAACAACGTCTGCTTGTTATAGAAATTTGACCGGGGGTCAATGTTAATAGACCAGTTTTTATTTTAATGTGGCAAAGGATTGTAATAATATAACTAATTTTGAATTTGAATAACATCAGTATTCCAGTGACGTCACTTTTGCATAGATCTCCTTACAATAACCGTAAATTGGGTAATGATGTTTCTGTTTTAAGAATGCTGTAAAAATTCCAATGTAACATTGTCATTGAACATTTTTTGTTTGCACTTGAATGTGTTTCTTTCTTGTATCTTTTACGAAATATGGATTTTAAGTGAAATTACTGTAAAATATGCTATATTTATTGTTTACGAAGCCAAAACAAGGGTGCGAAAAGTGACTGTCGTCGACTTTAATACATATAAAGATGACGGAAAATGTCCAACAACTGAACTAGACGCTTTCCTCCCCAAACCCCGTGAATTACACCACTATTCAAGGGAGTTAACTCAATGGTATGTTTTCTATTTTAGCCAAAATGTAATTTAATGCAAGATTTTCAATGTTTTTTAAAAATAAAATTGAAGAAAATGTCATCTTCTGGTCTTTTACTACAGTTTGGCAAAACAAATTCCTTATAACTTCATTTTATTACAATGCTAACCTTTAAGAGGAATCCACACAGTCAGTGTTTCTGCCAGACATTTTTGGGTATGGCGCTATGAAATTGAATATTTACAATGTGTGTGCTGAATGTGATAAGAGGGTATGGGGGGTCAGCCCCAGAAAGAAAATGGGTTAGGGTTAAGAAAAGCATACAGTAATGATAAGAGTTATTAATTTTGTCAAAAGGTCAACTTAAAAAAAATTAAAAAATATGCAAAACATTTGGGTATGTCACCATACCCATTTTACCCTCTTGCGGAAACCCTGACAGTGGATGTATTTATGGTGCTTAAATGTCATGACCATATTTAAAAAAAAAAATAGCAATTAAATATCTTTATTGGTATTGAATAAATTTAGATTACTTTTGGTTTGTAATTTGCATACAATTCTGTAAGTAGAATATGAAATTCCACATATTATACTGACTGAATTATGTACGGTTTATAGTAAAGTGAATTCTTGGGGGGGGGGGGGGGGGGGGGGGGGGGGGGGGTTTTCTGGTACATAATCTAAAATTCTATCAGTAGAGTAGAATTTCAGTTTCTCCCAGTGGGATGTTTCTTGGAATGCTCCAGTATTGTTAATCACTTTGGTTCAGGTCTTCACACAAGAACAAATGAAGTGGTGTGGATCAAACTCACACTAGTACTGAAATAAATTAAAATGTTCTAAAATGATAAATGTTTACAAGTAATAGTTATACCCACACTTTACAAAGTGTATCAGTGAATATCCCTACAGTTATGGTCATGACCAAAACTGTTGGGATATATATACACTGAGTAAGCAGTGTTTGAGATTAACAGCATCCCGCGCATACCAGAATTTTATTTTGGATACCAGACTTCAATAACTCAGTATCTCACCGGGATACCATATGTTTTTTTTTTTTTAATCCTGCGTTTGTTTTTTTCACTGAAACAATGAAAGTCGTCATTTACTGGTGTATTTTTGCTCAATATCTAGAAAGTAATAAAAAATGATGTGAAACAGACATTATGACCCTCACATTTTGTTCTACAGTACTTATTGAAACTGTCTTTATTATTAGAATTTATTATTATTATTATTTTCACAGTTGTCCGCGTCACCCTGAATACTGTACCGTGTTGTCTAGATACCTAATACCAGTTCGAGCTGTAATTTTAAATGTTGCTGTGGTGTTCTTAAACATTCGTTTCCAGGGTACAATATTTCACGAGAACCGTTGTTCTGTTTGCGTGTCGGTTACACAACTTTAAAATCACGAGAACTGCCAATCAGTTACGTGGTGAACTATTACATTCTAACCGGCCTCGGTGACGTCGTGGCAGGCCATCGGTCTACAGGTTGGTAAGTACTGGGTTCGGATCCCAGTCGAGGCATGGGTTTTTTAATCCAGATACCGACTCCAACCCCTGAGTGAGTGCTCCGCAAGGCTCAATGGGTAGGTGTAAACCACTTGCACCAACCAGTGATCCATAACTGGTTCAACAAAGGCCATGGTTTGTGCTATCCTGCCTGTGGGAAGCGCAAATAAAAGATCCCTTGCTGCTAATCGGAAGAGTAGCCCATGTAGTGGCGACAGCGGGTTTCCTCTCAAAATATGTGGTCCTTAACCATATGTCTGACGCCATATAACCGTAAATAAAATGTGTTGAGTGCGTCGTTAAATAAAACACTTCTTTCTATTACATTCTAAAATTTAAAGTACCATATATCAGTAATGAACGAGAAAATCAGTTTGTTCTTAAATACATTCGAACCACCAATGTAGCACAGAACCGTAATTCAAGTGTCTTAGGATTAGGTAGACCTAACTTGTAGGTTACGAGAACTATATTCACGTAACCGAACAATCGGTTATCTAAGTAAAACTCAAGTGAACTGACTTCCGGTTACCTAAGATTTTGAAATATTGTCCCCTGGTTTCCTTTCCAAGCAAAGCAGTTGATTTTTATGTATGTATTAATTATTGTAATGTAGCATTTACGGGATACTTCCTTGTTAAATGTTATTAATAATGATATGTTTGTTATACAATATGTAGCACTGTTCCTTCTTTGATTAGCTTTGTAAAGTATCTTACCAGCCTCGGTAGCGTCGTGGTTAGGCCATCGGTCTACAGGCTGGTAGGTACTGGGTTCGGATGCCAGTCGAGGCATGGGATTTTTAATCCAGATACAGACTCCAAACCCTGAGTGATTGCTCCGCAAGGCTAAATGGGTAGGTGTAAACCACTTACACCGACCAGTGATCCATAACTGGTTCAACAAAGGCCATGGTTTGTGCTATCCTGCCTGTGGGAAGCGCAAATAAAAGATCCCTTGCTGCTAATCGGAAGAGTAGCCCATGTAGTGGCGACAGCGGGTTTCCTTTCAAAATCTGTGTGGTCCTTAACCATATGTCTGACGCCATATGACCGTAAATAAAATGTGTTGAGTGCGTCGTTAAATAAAACATTTTTTTTTTTTTTTTTTTGTAAAGTAGCTCAAATTACTCATTAGTCCATCTCAGCATATTCAGTGGCAGGTCCGGACTATGGCCTCCACGATTCCAAAATATCGGACTCGAGTATTTGAAGTTCCAACTGGACCTGGACCCGAGTACCCAACACTTACACACGGTGATAACGAGACTGATGAGTAATAAAAGTAAAATAGCATTACCATGGTTTCTGCCAGAGGGTAAAATGTGTACGGTGCCATACCCAAATATACACAAATACACAATTTTAAACATTTGAACAGTAATTGCTAATCAATTTTCAGTTGAGTAGAAACAAAACAAAAGTTTCTCTGATGTGACTGATTTATGGGAACAGTAATGATGCTGTCAAATTGTCCTTTTCACTCTGACATGTGCAGAGATATCATTTTGAAACCGTTAACAGTTTTGTTCAGAATTAATATATGAAAAGGAGTGGCCTCTTTTTACCCTGTGTTGCACGTAGTATTACATTGTGACCTGTTTTATTGATTTAGAATTTCAGAAAACTCTTTATTTACAAGAAAAGGTTCACAGATTGTATTCAGTGCCAGTTGGAAAGACGGAAATTGGGGCAGACTACTGGCAATACTTACACTGGAAGGAAGTATATAAATGGCCTAAACAGAATTACCTCAAGAAAAGACTTACCGTTAGGGTGGAAACATCCGCCAAGTGTTGCACCTTTGTTTACTCAGTATGCACGTGGGAAAAATTAAAAACTGATATTAAATATGCGTACTTCCACAAATACTTGAGGGACACGTTGTAACTCAGTGGTAGAATGTTTGTCTGAGGTGTGAAGTGCCATAGGTTCGATTGTCCTCGGTGGATTTGGGCTTTCCGCAGACTAAACCATACACGTGGTAAAAATTAAAAACTGATATTAAATATGCATACTTCTACAAATACCTGAGGGACAAGTTGTAACTCAGTGGTAGAATGTTTGTCTGAGGTGTGAAGTGCCATAGGTTCGATTGTTTCTTGGTGGATTTGGGCTTTCCGCAGCCTAAACCATACACGTGGTAAAAATTCAAAACTGATATTAAATATGCGTACTTCTACAAATACCTGAGGGACAAGTTGTAAGTCAATGGTAGAATGTTTGTCCTCGGTGTGAAGTGTCATAGGTTCGATTGTCCTCAGTGGATTTGGGCTTTCCGCAGACTAAACTTGGCACGTGGTAAAAATTAAAAACTGATATTAAATATGCGTACTTCCACAAATACTCGAGGGACGAGTTGTAACTCAGTGGTAGAATGTTTGTCTGAGGTGTGAAGTGCCATAGGTTCGATTGTCCTCGGTGGATTTGGGCTTTCCGCAGACTAAACCATGCACGTGGTAAAAATTAAAAACTGATATTAAATATGCGTACTTCCACAAATACTCGAGGGACGAGTTGTAACTCAGTGGTAGAATTTTTGCCTGAGGTGTGAAGTGTCATAGGATCGATTGTCTTCAGTGGATTTGGGCTTTCTCCAGCCTAAACAGTGTAAGTCCTTGTCAGTGACTTACTGGGATATGGGGTGGGATTTAGCTTAGTCAGTTGAGCGCTCACCTGCGGTGCTTGCGTCGCATGATCGAACCACCTGAGTGGATCCATTCAACTGATTTGTTTGTTTCTCGTTCCAACCAAGTAAAAAAACCTCTATACATGTACCATTGCATTTCAGATCATTCAATCTACTTAATGCTTGAGGTGCTTGTGTCGCAGGATCGAACCACCTCGGTGGATCCATTCAGCTGATTGTTTTTTTCTCTCATTCCAACCAGTGCACCACAACTGGTCACGGCTGTGGTATGTACTTTCCTCTATGTGGGAAAGTGCATATTTAAAAGATCCCTTGCTGCTGATAGAAAAATGTAGCTGGTTTCCTCTGATGGCTACGAGTCAGAATTACTAAATGTTTGGCATCCAATAGCTGATGAGTAATTCATCAATGTGCTCTAGTGGTGTCATTAAACAAAACAAACCTTGGATATGGGGCAGGACATAGCACAGTACCATCCAATATTTCCTGCTGTATCGTGTTATTGGTTTTATTGCGATATTTAAAACATTTAAGTGACAGATCTTAGATTTTAAACACTTGGGCATATTTTTTGCTATTAAAAGTCATTTTTTGTAAATAAATCCGATTTTACATATATTTTATTATTTAGAATATCCATTATTTAGAATATCCATTTTCATACATCCATATAGTGTTTATGGTCATCCTGGTGTTTGTAATGTACAATGAAATGCATTTTTCATAATTCTGAAAATGCACGTACCTCTGTGAAGTAGTGGTTATTGAGACAAACTCTAGTCTATTTGTAGAGGGTATTTCCCCGTTTTAAGTGTCACAGACTCGTGCTTCACTTGATAACTTGATACAGATGTGTCAGGCCTGTAGACATATTCAAACTAAGGTCTGCCACTTCCATATTATGAGTGGGGTTTTTTATGTAGACAATTATGTGATTGTTTGCTTAGGGGTTGAAGGAGAGCTACTTGCAGGGGAGGGTAGTAATTTTCCATTCAGTCGCAGTGATTCTAGACATAATATTTGCTTTACAACTTCACATTCTTGGGATTCACTTTACAGACATGATAAGGGAGATAACTCATGTTTTTATTTTTTATTATTGCATACATGTTCATGTATTTAAACTTACAATACACATAAATTAAGGAAATTTATTTTTAAAAGGTTAAATAGGGGGAAAAACCCCCACCATTATCTGCAGCATGCTATTGGCTCCCACCCAGAGCGAGTTTTTAACGACTGTGGGTAGGTAGGTGTAAGACCATTACACCCTCTTCTCTCTTATTAACCACGAACAGCTAACCCACTGTTCTGGACAGACAGCCGGAAATGCTGTCCATGTGCCCAGGACAGCATGCTTGAACCATAATTGGATATAAGAAAGAAAGAAATGTTTTATTTAACGACGCACTCAACACATTTTATTTACAGTTATATGGCGTCAGACATATGGTTAAGGACCACACAGATTTTGAGAGGAAACCCGCTGTCACCACTACATGGGCTACTCTTTCCGATTAGCAGCAAGGGGTCTTTTATTTGCACTTCCCACAGACAGGATAGCACAAACCATGGCCTTCATTGAACCAGTTATGGATCACTGGTCGGTGCAAGTGGTTTACACCTACCCATTGAGCCTTGCAGAGTAATTGGATATAAGCATGGAAATTATTTAAAAGAAAGAACAAAAGAAGCTGGGATCTGTGATGACTATATATATACTATAGTGCTTTAAGATCATCAACATTTGATCAGCAGTTGTTCGGGCAGGCTGCAGCAATCCACTCTTACGGAAAACAAATGTTTGTACAGATTCTTAGAAAATGTGCTTTCACTTTCACAAGTTAGCTAGTAACTCATTTCCTCATAAAACGTGGAACATTGGCTTACTTATACTTACACAAAAAACCAAGTATCTGGGGAATCTGAAGGTCATGTGTCGTATGTTGAATATAAAATATAATAGTGTATCTGGGGAATCTGAAGGTCATGTGTCGTATGTTGAATATAAAATATAATAGTGTATCTGGGGAATCTGAAGGTCATGTGTCGTATGTTGAATATAAAATATAATAGTGTATGTGGGGAATCTGAAGGTCATGTGTCGTATGTTGAATATAAAATATAATAGTGTATCTGGGGAATCTGAAGGTCATGTGTCGTATGTTGAATATAAAATATAATAGTGTATCTGGGGAATCTGAAGGTCATGTGTCGTATGTTGAATATAAAATATAATAGTGTGTCTGGGGAATCTGAAGGTCATGTGTCGTATGTTGAATATAAAATATAATAGTGTGTCTGGGGAATCTGAAGGTCATGTGTCGTATGTTGAATATAAAATATAATAGTGTGTCTGGGGAATCTGAAGGTCATGTGTCGTATGTTGAATATAAAATATAGTGTGTCTGAGGAATCTGAAGGTCATGTGTCATGTTGAATATAAAATATAGTGTGTCTGAGGAATCTGAAGGTCATGTGTCATGTTGAATATAAAATATAGTGTATCTGAGGAATCTGAAGGTCATGTGTCGTATGTTGAATATAAAATATAGTGTGTCTGAGGAATCTGAAGGTCATGTGTCATGTTGAATATAAAATATAGTGTGTCTGAGGAATCTGAAGGTCATGTGTCATGTTGAATATAAAATATAGTGTATCTGAGGAATCTGAAGGTCATGTGTCGTATGTTGAATATAAAATATAGTGTGTCTGAGGAATCTGAAGGTCATGTGTCATGTTGAATATAAAATATAGTGTGTCTGAGGAATCTGAAGGTCATGTGTCGTATGTTGAATATAAAATATAGTGTGTCTGAGGAATCTGAAGGTCATGTGTCATGTTGAATATAAAATATAGTGTGTCTGAGGAATCTGAAGGTCATGTGTCATGTTGAATATAAAATATAGTGTGTCTGAGGAATCTGAAGGTCATGTGTCATGTTGAATATAAAATATAGTGTATCTGAGGAATCTGAAGGTCATGTGTCGTATGTTGAATATAAAATATAGTGTGTCTGAGGAATCTGAAGGTCATGTGTCATGTTGAATATAAAATATAGTGTGTCTGAGGAATCTGAAGGTCATGTGTCATGTTGAATATAAAATATAGTGTATCTGAGGAATCTGAAGGTCATGTGTCGTATGTTGAATATAAAATATAGTGTGTCTGAGGAATCTGAAGGTCATGTGTCATGTTGAATATAAAATATAGTGTGTCTGAGGAATCTGAAGGTCATGTGTCGTATGTTGAATATAAAATATAGTGTGTCTGAGGAATCTGAAGGTCATGTGTCATGTTGAATATAAAATATAGTGTGTCTGAGGAATCTGAAGGTCATGTGTCGTATGTTGAATATAAAATATAGTGTGTCTGAGGAATCTGAAGGTCATGTGTCATGTTGAATATAAAATATAATAGTTAACCTGGGGAGTCTGAAGGTCATGTGTCCTATGTTGAGTACAAAACATACTATTGTACCAGGGAAATCTGATGGTCATGTGTCATATGTTGAATATAAAATATAATAGTTACCCTGGGAATCTGAAGGTCATGTGTCATATGTTGAACATAAAACACACTATTATACCTGGAGAGTCTGAAGGTCATGTGTCATATGTTGAATATAAAACACTATTATATACCTGGGGAGTCTGAAGGTCATATGTTATGTTAAACATAAAACATAATATTGTACCTGGTGAGTCTGAAGGTCATGTGTCTTATGTTGAATATAAAACATACTATTGTACCTAGGGAGTCTGAAGGTCATGTGTCATATGTTGAATATAAAACATACTATTGTACCCGGGGAGTTTGAAGGTCATGTGTCATATGTTGAATATAAAACACTATTATAATTATACATGGAGAATCTAAGGTCATGTGTCATATGTTGAACATAAAACACACTATTATACCTGGGGAGTCTGAAGGTCATGTGTCATATGTTGAATATAAAACAAAAAATTATACCTGGGGAGTCTGAAGGTCATATGTTATGTTGAATATAAAACATAATATTGTACCTGGGGAGTCTGAAGGTCATGTGTTAGGGATGTGGGGTGGTGCATAAAATAATTTTGATGGACTGAATTTGAAAAGCAACTTGTATTTAACTATGGATTAGAGATAACTACTTTTCAAAGATCATGTTAAGTATTATTAATGTTTATCACTTCAATATAAATTAGACACAAGTATATTCTTCAGTTTTTAATTTTTAAATAGTTGGGATATATTTCAGTTTGTAATATCCAGTAACTTATTAAACAGTGTCCGGGGGTGTCATTAAATATTTCAGTTTGTAATATCCAGTAACTTATTAAAACTGCTGGGGTGTCGTTAAATATTTAAGTTTTTAATATCCTGTAACTGATTAAATAGTGTGCTGGGGTGTCATTAAATATTTAAGTTTGTAATATCCAGTAACTTATTAAACAGTGTGCTGGGGTGTCATTAAATATTTCAGTTTGTAATATCCAGTAACTTAAACAGTGTGCTGGGGTGTCGTTGAATATTTCAGTTTGTAATATCCAGTAACTTATTAAACAGTGTGCTGGGGTGTCATTAAATATTTCAGTTTGTAATATCCAGTAACTGATTAAACAGTGTGCTGGGGTGTCGTTAAATATTTCAGTTTGTAATATCCAGTAACTTATTAAACAGTGTGCTGGGGTGTCATTAAATATTTCAGTTTGTAATATCCAGTAACTGATTAAACAGTGTGCTGGGGTGTCGTTAAATATTTCAGTTTGTAATATCCAGTAACTTATTAAACAGTGTGCTGGGGTGTCGTTAAATATTTCAGTTTGTAATATCCAGTAACTTACTAAACAGTGTGGTGTTTACACACTTTAATGATTGTCCAAAAAGAGTTGTGTTTAAAGTTATTTTAAACTAATTTCATTAATTCATTCATTTGTAGTTATTTTCGTGCTTATATATCCAATTAAGGTTCAAGCATGCTGTCCGGGGCACGCACACCTCAACTACTTGGGCTGACTGTCTTGGACAGAGGGTTAGTGGTTAGTGACAGAGAAGTCTGTGTATAGTGGGCTTACATCTACCCATAGAGTCATTAAACTCGCTCTGGGCGGGAGCTGATACCGAGATGTGAACCCAGTACCTACCAGCCTTAAGTCTGATGGCTTAACTATGACACCATCAAGGCCGACACCATTGAGGCTGACACCATTGAGGCCGGTCAAAACTAAATTTGTTTGCCCAAGCAATTGGCAATTATGTTACCTCCCCCAGGGCCAGTTGCATAGCATTATGTAAACATGGCCCTTCATTAACATGACCAATACTATGGTCCACTAACCTCTGGTGGGTTGTAATACACCCATACAGCCATGATGTAATGGCCGGTTGCCTCACAGGTTGTCTCCCATTTGACCCAGTGGTAAAGCGCACGCTCGATGTGCAGTCGGTCTGGGATCGATCCCCATTGGTGGGTCCACCGGGCTTTTTCTTGTTCCAGCCAGTGCACCACGACTGGCATATCAACGGCCGTAGTATTTAGTACCCTGTCTGTGGGATGGTGTATATAAAATATCCCTTGCTGCTAATCGAAAAGAGTAGCCCATGAATTGGCAACAACGGGTTTCCTCTCTCATTATCTGTGTGGTCCTTAATCATATGTCTGATGCCATATAACTGTAAATAAAATGTGTTGAGTGCATCATTAAATAAAACATTTCTTTCTTTCTTTTTTTATCTCCCATTTGTTACACATCTGCATATTCCCAGTTCTTAACCAGTCGGCTTAGGGACTAACTAAGCAAACCCCTATAACCTTAGTGGAACAGTCTGTAGTACAAGTCAACTGTTCAGTTCAATTCAGGTTTGTTCCATCAAACCAGTGATCAGAGGAAACCTGCTACATTTTCCCTAATGCAACGTGTGATCTTTTATATCCACAGACAGGATAGCACATACCACAGCCCTTGACCAGTTGTGGTGTTTAATGGTTTGAACGGGAAAAAAACCAAGCAGTTGAATGGATCCACCGAGGTGATTCGATCCTGCGACGCAGGCACCTCAGGTGAGCATTCAACCGACTGAGCTACATCCTGCCCCATCAGAAGGTTCAAGCACACCACTGTGTAGTATACCCAGAGGTTGTTAATTATACAGTGTGTTGAGGTTTTAGTAAACTAATGGTGCATATAAAAGATCCCTTGCTACTAATGGAAAAATGTAGTGGCAGGGCGCAAAGCAGCACTTTATATTTACTCGCCAACTGGCTAGTGAATGAAAAAAAATACTAGCCAACTACAGATTGTTACTCGCAAGGCAACATATGAAGTACATTTTGTTTTACTTTCCTTTGTAAACCGTTTTTTAATTGGGTTACGCAATTCCGACAAGTTTACCGACGGCTACAGTTACCGAAACTAGGACATATTTTATTTATTTATTTATTTATTTTTGTTCATGATATGCTATCGTTACCAACAACTTTCTCGAAGGTTTTTAAAAAAATTATTTAGCATATTCCCGCCATGTAACATTTAGCTTAACTTTAGGTGCAAACAAATTGGCTGCGAAGCAATTGGTCCAATGCTTTGTGAAAACTCATTTACAATCGGGAAAACCCCGATGTGTCACGAGGTTTTCCGAACACCTCGATCGTCAAGTCGGCCGGAGAGCTCCGAGTGTGATATCCGCAAACAGGGCAAAATGCGGAAGTGTATGTTTACAGTTTCGATCATTAGTATATGTGTCGTGTGACTGATTAGTGAAGGGCAATTCCACGGTAACGGAATTACGAGTTGGAGAGATATTTCAGGCATTAAACTCAGCTAGTCCACATAAGAAAAATTATCATAATGATGTAACTATGTAATACACTAGTACTGCACTAGTGCTTGTCATGGGCAGAAGTGAGACTCCCTACTGCAAGGTGTAGTGCATTAGTACTTAATTAAAGTTTGGTAACGGAATTACGTAAAAACGGACACCATTTTTACGGGCACCACAAAACATCTACAAACTCTGTGAAGTATGATGAAATAATTATTTATCTTCATGATGGAATGATCTCCTAATGACTTGTGATTAACAAAATAGAAATTATATTAGAAATTATCTTTTCATAATTTTGTTGTACAACATTGAATGCCGGTAACGGAATTACACAGTTTGGTAACGGAATTACCACGCTGAATTTACTTTTGAAAAACAATATTTATTTACTTTAAATTTGATTTGCAAATATGTTGCATAATTTTATAAGTTAAATAATAATTCAGTATACTTGTTTTAAGCATTCATATTAATATTTCAAATGATAACTAGTTTCAGTATCGGTAAGTGTGGAGATTTAAACTAGCACTAAACTGTGTACATATTACATAGTAAATGTTTAAAATGTTTGACGGCAATTGAAAAAAATTCTTGAACAGTGACATTGTTAATAACAAAGAGAATTACACCAGGTCAGAGGAACACAGGCCAATTAAAATTATATAAACTGACCGTCAAACATCTAGATTGTATAACGGTAAGTGAAAGATATTATGCCTAATAATAAAATTCCTCATCTATCTGAGGTAATGGTAACATACATGACAACATTCAAAACACCAGTATTTTCTTTTTTGGCCAATCAAACATGCCATCTTTCCATTTTAAGAATTTTACTCAGATTAGATTTCCTTGTAAAGATAGCATTAACACTATAAAACGGTTGCTTTCTTTTTGTCCATTATATACATTTAAAAACATAATGTTGGTAATTAGAATGATACTTTCTATTTTCTGGATATCCTGTCATTTAAATATAAATTATTAAATACATGTACAGTCAATAAATGCCTTTGTATAAAGTAAAATTAAAGTTTGCTTCAAGTAAACATGTTATGTTACATTTCCATTTTCTGGACCCTATATGTTTAAAGATCTATACAGAGCTTGAAATTGTGGCCTGTAAAAAGTGAAAAGAAGTCTATTTTTAAATCTTGCAAGTGAAATAAACATTCACCTGCTAAAATTAACTAAAAATTGCGTAATTTTTCAAAAAACCGAGCTCATAATTCTATTACATTTTAATTTTATAATGCTCTAAACTACACATCAGAGGTCTTAAGTTTCCACACACTGTCCCAATCCCTACATTCACGTTGTGCTGACTTATTTCCAGCAGGCCATTTTTGTTTCACAGCAGGCCATATTTCTTTTGGCCTGCTATTTAAAAAAAAAAAAATAAAAAATAATAATGGCAGGCCATATTTTGCTTCATATTTCGAGCCCCGATATAATTCTAGTAGGTTTCGATTATAACTTGAATTTTGTCATGGATTTGCAGAAGTTTAGTCATCATAATGAAGTAGTACTGTTTGGTTAAGTGTATCAGATTTCCTTAATTTCTATATTGTCAATGGATGACATTTATATTTGCTATGGGTGTTCCGCAAATGCATATGGCAATAGTACTACTAGTACTATTGCCATATGGATTTTTAAAAAAGATTTTGTATATCTTCCTATTGTTACATATATTGGTGTATATGGATAAGAGTGTAGCATTTTAGTACTATGTAGGTTTATATTAAAGTGTTTCTTGACACTATATACCAAAGACAGTAACGGAATTACAAACCTATGGTAACGGAATTACATATGTTTACAGCTATATAATTTTACTAATAATTTATGAATTTGAAAGTAAATGTGTCTGATTATGTGCATTAACATATACTCAGAGAATATGAGTTGATTCCTTGATTAAATGTATATGAATAATACAATCTAACTTTTTGTTTGTTTTCGGTAACGGAATTACAAACTGATTCTATGTTTTCTAATTTCCCCTAAATCTAAAAATAAAAATAAAAATTAAAGTGGATTATGAAGTGTAGTACTTTGTTAGTGGTAAAACAAAAACACTAATAAAAAGAATATTACCTTCAATTACATGGCTGCTGTACATAAATTCATAGTGTGTATTACGGAAGTGTCATATTTTTAGTGTGACGGTATCCTCATAAAATAGTTAAAGTCTAACACATCCATTTATTTTACAATATTTTACTTACCAGATTTGGATTCTCCAGACAATTTTACATTAAAAACAATCTTAATATATCAGGAATAACATGATTTGA
The DNA here is from genome assembly GCF_016097555.1 of Gigantopelta aegis. NCBI lineage: Eukaryota > Metazoa > Mollusca > Gastropoda > Neomphalida > Peltospiridae > Gigantopelta > Gigantopelta aegis. Next base: position 45,508,468 of record NC_054699.1, on the reverse strand, counting down.
TTTTTTCACTCCATGTCCACTTTAGCGTGGAATTGCCCAGAAATAAATGTTCCAGTGACAGCTTCATTCTGAAAAAAATAATCTACTCGCCAAAAGGCTAGTGTCTTGCAAATTTAAATCCCCATAACAGAATTTCACTCGCATAGGCGAGTGTTTCACTCGCAGTATTGCGCCCTGAGTGGGTTTCCTCTCTAAGACTATATGTCAAAATTACCAAATGTTTGACATCCAATAGCTGATGATTAATAAATCAATGTGCTCTAGTGGTGTCGTTAAACAATAACAAACTAACTTTTGCAAAAATGATCATGTACGATCATAACTTTAATAACATTCATGTGCCAATATTATGTGACTTGGATTGTTTGAAAGTAATATGTAATTAATATATATTTTTAAAAGACTATGGCATTTGAAACTTATTATGGTGTTACATGTATATGATCAGTGGTCTGGTAGTTTGTTGTTGGGCTCGTTATACATGTATCTTCAGAGTATTCTAACAGAACTTTTGATTTTTAATCCAAAAATGGTGTACTGGTACTCGATGTTATAAATGAGAGGTGTCAAATGTAAAATATATTGGCACAAATGAAATTAAGTCTTTAAAGAAAACAAACTTTAACTTTAACTATTTCACAAACTGCCCATTCGTCTGTTAAAATATGTGAGATTAGGTAACTTGTACTTCATCTTATTGTATAACATCCTCTTGACTGTGTTTAAGTAATTTATTTGCCAGTTTATATTTCTCTAAAGACCAGTTTCTCGTAACAACACACTGTACCGTGGCACAATGCCGTGAACTGGTCTCCACTGGCTATATTGTATGCTGATGGCTTCCAGACGTAACGTAGAAGATTGTGAATGAAATTTCTTTTTTAGACCCATGTCATTTCGACCTGGTCACAATCGTATCCATATTTGTGGGTTAGAGTGTAAACAATGTCACCAGTACACCAGTACACACACACACACACACACACACACACACACACACACACACACACACACATATACAGACACGGCAGTAACCAAGCCCAAGGATGAAGCCACAACATATGGGTTGAGTTGTCCGAGGGTTTAGGTATATAAATTGTGGTGTGTCGCACAATCGAGTGCATTAGGTAACAGTGCAGTCACATGGTGACACCAGCGATTCTATAAGCCAATGATCCGTGTGAGTTTTAGTGGACAGTGTTTTAGAGACTTGTTGCTTCAGCAGACTTCTCGATTTCTTTGTGGGATCTTCGAAATTGCTTTTTGTTGTTTTTAAGTGTGACAGTTTTAGTGCAAGAAGAATTTTAAAAAAAGGATAAAAAAGAATTATACTGAGCACATTTGTGTATTTGGCAAGAGAACTATTTTAAAGTTTCTATAACAGAACCAGGTTTTTGTGTATGACCAGAACAATTTGACAGGTTTTGCACTAATTGACTGTGTGTGTATAACGAAGATTTAGAAGTTTTTAACCTAAAATGAGAGGTTTTTTAAATTTTTGTTAAGAGTGTCGCTTTGTTTATCACAAGAGGAAGATTTTTTTTTTTTTGCACTGAGTATAACACTGACTTAATACGTTGTTCGTTGTGAGACGCAATTAGCATATGAGGAGAAAATATTCTCAACTCCGTCTGTGGACCAAGGTAAAGATGAGTGCACACTAAAGCTGGAGAAAACTTTGCCAAGCTTCGGACTGATTACCCACGCTGTTTTTGTCACAGGTGTTACATTTTAAACATCAAATCTGTAAGCTGGAGCTGCAGTCACGCATTCACATTGTAGACAGGTTTTATTTTGTCAGTCACTACTGGGAATCAGTCTATAAAGAACCCAAGAACAGTCACTCTAATTTCAACATTTAAAAAGTATTGAAATATGTCACATTAACTGACTAAAAGCCAGTTGATTATATAACATCACTGGTAGAATATTTGGTCTTCTATAGTCTAAATCGCAGGAGTAGCCTGTTTTGCAGCTGTGCGTTTCTTCTCTAAAATTCAGCGAAGAGTGACATCTAGGGGTTGCTGATTAAACTGCACAAACATTTCTTTCTACTGTAAATAAAATTAAGGAAGTAATTCCCAGCAGTCGGCCATCAATACTGAAAGATAATCCAAACAGTAACCTTAAGTAAAACAAGAACTATAATTCTGAACAGAAAAGAATTATCGTAAGAACAAAAATCTCATCTCTGGACAGTTGGCAGAGCGTGAACAAGAACCATAACAGTACACTTCACAACAGGTATCTATCTACTTAGAACAAAAACTGTAATTGTACAGTTGGCGGTGAGAGTCAGGTCTGAAGTGTCAGGTCTGCTTAGAACAAGAACTGTCACTCTGTACAGTTGACTGAAAAAGAGTCAAAGAAGATGAAAATAAACTGTACAATTCACAAAAGACAGATCTATTTATAACAAGAACCGTCACTGTACATTTGACTGAAAAAGAGTCAAAGAAGATGAAAATAAACTGTACAATTCACAAAAGACACATCTATTTATAACAAGAACCGTCACTGTACAGTTGACAGAAAAAGGGTTGGCGACAAACAAGAAAAAACCCTGTACAATTCACAAAAGATACATCTACTCAAAACAAGAACCATAACTCCGTACATTGGGCAGTCCAGCTTGCTACAACAAGAACCATAACTCCGTACATTGGGCAGTCCAGCTTGCTACAACAAGAACCGTAACTCCGTACATTGGGCAGTCCAGCTGGCTACAACAAGAACCGTAACTACAATTGGCAGCCCAGTTTGCTACAACAAGAACCATAACTCCGTACATTGGGCAGTCCAGCTGGCTACAACAAGAACCTTAACTGTACAATTGGCAGCCCAGTTTGCTACAACAAGAACCATAATTCTGCATAGTTGAGTTAAAATTATACATTTAAAATAGAACAAGATGTGTTTTACCAACAGTTATGTTCATCAACTGGGAAGAAGATCACTGAGAGTGTAAAACTCAAATAATGCATAACAACGCTGCGAGAAGCTTGTCGGATCCCACAGTTCCACGTCTTGCCCTTCTCGGCAGCCCGGTGGGCAATCCGGTCCTTTTCAGTAGTCCGATGGGCAGTCCCCCCGTGACTCATTACATCACGTACGTTGTGTGTCACCCACAGACTCAGGCACCCGTCGTCAACACGGCACACTATGATCGCTTCAAGTACCGGTCTAGGAGTTGCAATGACACCATGCTGTGGTGAGTTCACCGCTTTCTTTATAGTTGTCCTCTTAGGAAGGAAGTAGCCCAGTGGTAAAACTAAAAGTTATAAAGTTTGTTTTGTTCAATGACACCCCTGGAGCACATTGATTAATTAATCATCAGCTATTAGGTGTCAAACATTTATTTGGTAATTCTGACATGTAGTCATCAGAGGAAACCAGCAAGGGATCTTTTGCATGCAACATCCCACAGATAGGATAGCACATACCACAGCCTTTGATATACCAGTCGTGGTCCACTGGCCAGAACGAGAAATAGCCCACCCAGTGGTAAAGTGCTTGCTTGATGCACAGTTGGTCTAGGATTGATCCCTGTCGATTGGCCCATTGGGCTATTTCTCGTACTAGCCAGTGCACCACGAGTGGTATATCAAAGGCTGTGGTATGTGATATCCTGTCTGTGGGATGATGCATATATAAAATCCCTTACTGCTTAAATGAAAAAATGTAGCTGGTTTCCTCTGATGACTGCTTGTCAAAATTAATGTTTGACATCCAATAGCCGATGATTAATTAGTGGTGTCGTTAAACAAAACTAAGTTTAACTCTTGTCATGCTTTAGTCCGATTGTCACAAACTTGGCCTTATTAGCTAAGTGCTCTGAAAGTAGATTGGGTTAATTGTCATGCTTTATTCTGATCATCACAAACACTATTGTTTTACAGTTGTCCTTATTACAAATTGTAAGCCTCTTAGCATAATCGCCTACCTAAAAATATGCCCATCTTTAACGGGTCGTAATGGTATGGTATTGTTTGTCCGTCCATCCATTCAAATGATAGCTTCTGTTTACAACATCAGATAGGTTTATAGTAGGCAAAAAGGTTTAATTCTTCAGAATTTTGCTCTTCTTTGTTTTTCTATCCCTGCCAATATTCCCCATGACTGGAATGTTAAAAAAAAAAAAAGGTATGTGCTATCCTGTCTGGGAAAGAACTTAAATGATCCTTTGCAGCTATTTGGTAAGAGGAACCTTTCAGACAGAACATGTTTTCTTCTTATTCAAACCAGGTGTTAATATAAGCATGTTCGACACAAATGGGTGTAGATAAAAACATGCTGTTCACGTGTTGTTAACCCTTTCAAGACTGCACTACTATGGATATGACTCCCCAGGTACAAAAGGTGGGACGTAGCCCAGTGGTAAAGTGTTCGCTTGATGCGCAGTTGGTCTGGGATTGATCCCCATCGGTAGGCCCATGGGGCTTTTTCTCGCTCCAGCCAGTGCACCACGACTGGTATATCAGAGGCTGTGGATTGTGTTATCCTGTCTGTGGGATGATGCATATAAACAATCCCTTGCTGCTAATCGAAAAGAGTAGCCCATGAAGTGGTGACAGCGGGTTTCCTCTCTCAGTATCTGTGTGGTCCTTAACCATCATTTATTATTGTCAGACCTTTCACTGTGATTCATTTCAATATTTAGAACAATCGGAATCATTTATTATTGTCAGACCTTTCACTGTGATTCAATTCAATATTTAGAACAATCGGAATCATTTATTATTGTCAGACCTTTCACTGTGATTCAGTTCAATATTTAGAACAATCGGAATCATTTATTATTGTCAGACCTTTCCCTATGATTCATTTTAATATTTAGAACAATCGGAATCATTTATTATTGTCATACCTTTCGCTGTGATTCAATTCAATATTTAGAACAATCGGAATCATTTATTATTGTCAGACCTTTCGCTGTGATTCAATTCAATATTTAGAACAATCGGAATCATTTATTATTGTCAGACCTTTCGCTGTGATTCAATTCAATATTTAGAACAATCGGAATCATTTATTATTGTCAGACCTTTCGCTGTGGTTCAATTCAATATTTAGAACAATCGGAATCATTTATTATTGTCAGACCTTTCGCTGTGATTCAATTCAATATTTAGATGCTGAACAAACCAAGCAGATTTCTGTGGGGTAATTTTACATTTTGGTTTACTTGCCGTATTTGGGAAGAAAACAAACCACTTTTCACTGCATTTGTATACTAAGCTAATCTTTATTGTCAAACATTTTTGTGGAAAAAAAAATAGAACTCCATACAAAGGGATATAACTCTGGTGGAAAAGCTATCCATGTAAATCATGTGCTGGTATTTGGAGTAAACTGGCTCTCTCTGGCTGATATCTGGAGTAAACTGGCCCTCTGTGGCTGATATCAGGTGGAAATAGTTAAACATTCCTTTCTTTTTGTTATAAATAAAGTGTTTTTGTTTTGTTCAACGACACCACTAAAGAACATTAATCAATTAATCAACGGCTGTTGGATATCAAACATTTGGTAGTTCTGACTCGTAGTCAACAGAGGAAACCTACATTTTTCTTAATGCAGCAAGGGATCTTTTATATGCACTTCCCACTGACAGGAAAGCACATACCATGGCCTTTGATCATTTGTTGTTCACTGGTTCGATCCTGCGACGCAAAAACCTCAAGCAAGCACTCAACTGGATGAACTAAATCCTGCCCTGTTATAAATATAACTGAGCTAGTGGGAAATCTGCATGTAATAGCTAGCATAGTAGTTTTAGTTTTATGGCAGATGAAACTTAATTATTTATTTCAGCAATTGGGTTATGTCTGAATCTTGGCGGTGTTCTCTCGTCTGTGATGTAACATGATTAATTAAATTAACCTCGCTGTACACTGCATTATAATAATCTACTCAAGTAGATCGATGAATCTTGCTATGTAATACATAGACTTTGGAATGGGTTATTAATGCTATATTTAGTGTTTTGCTAAGCTCAGGAATATAGCATACATGTCATTGGCCGGTCCAACGGGAGGAGACTATATGGTTTTTCTCAGTCCGTCTGTCTGTCCACATATAGTTAAATTGTGGACTCCTTTTTTTTCTCTTTTTTTTGGGGGGGGGGGGGGGGGGGGGGACGTAGCCCAGTGGTAAAATGCTCACTTGATGCGAGCTCAGTTTGGGATCGATCCTCATCAGTGGGCCTATTGGGCTATTTCTATTTCCTACCAGTGCACCACGACTGGTATATCAAAGACCACTATGTGCTATCCTGTCTGTGGGATGGTGCATATAAAAGATCACTTGCTACTAATAGAAAAATGTAGTGGGTTTCCTCTCTAATTCTATATGTAAAAAATACCATATGTTTGACATCCAATAGCCGATGATTAATAGTCAATGTGCTCTTGTGGTGAAATTAAACAAAACAATTATTACTGCTGAGGATTAATAAATCAGTGTGCTGTGCTCTAGTGGTGTTGTTAAACAAAAAATTAACTTTTTCATGTACACCATTCATGAATACAGTCGGTATAAAGTGGTTCTGTAGCTCATATTTCCATGTACATAATACATTTTTTTTATCACAACGTTAACTTCTTAAATGACGAAAGTGTGTGTTTATTTTTAGCATACCTAATGTAACATACATACATTTGTGTACCCGTGTTTGATTACCAGTAGATTTGGCAAAATGTCGCCACTCTCTGCATACATTGACTGACTTTCTTGCAGGGACACACATTCTCACTTTACACTGATGATTTACATCTGCATATATATTTGGTCCAGAGGACAACATGTGGGTTTTGGGGCGGGTCCATCCCTTGTACTTCTGAATGAAATTACGGCTTCCCACCGCTGTGTGGAGGTGTGGCTTTAATAGTGTAGCAGTGTTCTTAGTGCTGGCTGGCATTGTCCTGGCCAAACTGCGTGCTTCACTGCACGTGTCAAGGTAGTCCCAGTTTGTCAAGTTTAACCTAGGTCCTGTTCCAGTATCAACAAACCAAGCTGTCTGGCCTAATGCTGGAGCCATCTGTTTTGAGGGTGTATACCACCAAATGAACCCCATAGATGACAATATTAACAACAAACCAGCCTTGGTAGCCTAGTGGTTGGGTCAACTACTTCTAAGGGTGTATGCCACCAAATGAAACCCCATATATGACAATATTAACAAAACATGCTGTCCTAATGGTCGAGCCATCAGTTTTGAGGGTGTATACCACCAAATGAAACCCCATAGATGACAATAGTAACAACAAACCAAGCTGTCTCACCTACTGTTGAGCCATCTGTTTTGAGGGTATATGCCACCAAATCAAACCCTGTAGAGAACAATGATAACAAACCTTGGTACAATGGTAGCCTAGTGGTTTGGTCAACTACTTAGCCATAGCCCAGTGGTAAAGCACATGCCTGATGCACGGTCCGTCTAGGATCAATCCTTGTCGGTGAGCCCATTGGGCTATTTCTTGTTCCAGCCAGTGCACCATGCCTGGCATATCAAAGGCAGTGGTATGTGCTATCTTGTATGTGGGATGGTGCATATAAAAGATCCCTTGCTGCTAATGAAAAAATGTAGCGGGTTTCCTATAAGACTATATACATGTATTTCAGAATTACCAACTGTTTGACATCTAATAGCCGATGATTAATAAATCAATGTTCTCTTGGTGTGTCAGGGTTTCTGACAGAAATTTAAGGGTACATTATTAAAACAAAACAGACCAAAAGTATCCTTATTACATATAGGTGGTTATGGCTTGGAAATATTCTGATATTGGACAGTGCATTCCATGCCCTTCAACACATTTTAAACACTAGGGGCCTACTGTATATTGCCGTGTATTAGCCGACTCCTTGGATAAGCCAACCTCTTAGTTTGACCCTAAATATCTAGTACAAAATCATCGGCCTTGTGTATAAGCCGAAGTCATCTTTTGTCCAGCTGTATGTTATATTGATTTCAATAATACTGTCAACAAATAGACTTGTGCTTTTCTTGTTCATTATATTTGTTTTCCCTTTAATTATTACAAACACGGTAATCGTGATCGCAATCAATGTGGCAATGCTAACATCTACCATGCTGTGAAAAATAATTTAGAACTGATAAAGCATAACAGAAAAATAAATAATTCAAGCTGTAACAAGCTGTAACAAGTAATTAATTTATTCACTGGACAGCAAAAAGTAAAATCGTTGAGCCATATTTAATCCCCTACCACACACACTGAACCAAAAGATCATGCGGTCCGAGACTGCAGCTGTTCACTGTATATAGTATGGTCATGTGACAATAGTGGGAGTAATTATTGTCCTGAAATTCATGTTATGTTTTTTCAGTCGGTAATGTTAATAATGAGCTTAATTTATTTATGACATCACTTTACAGTTTAATGCACCCTCCCAACAAAACAATAATATTAAAAATATAATACTTGTTTGAAGAAAAAACACCGTTTTGTATCTTAAATTTGCTATATGAAAGACTGGTCCAAGCACAGGTCAAACAAAGATGGCGGACAGTTGGAAAGAATATGTTTTTACCATTGAAATGACAATAAAACAACTAATTTTTTATTATTATTCATCAAACTTATAATGCATTCAAGAATAAAAAACTGCATAATATTGCATGGTGGGGTATTTTATTTATACTGTGCACAAATTATTGTTACATAATCAGTGAAAGGCTTAGGGTCTGATCAAAATGTATAAGTCACGGTCGGGAGTATTTTCGATTGGAATTTTATGCTCCAATTTGTTGCCTCCGTGTATAAGCCGACTCTCTTCTTTTGGAAAGTGTTTTTAGACTTCAAAAGTCGGCTAATACACGGCAGTATACGGTAATTCACTAAACTCGCAACTTTGCGATCTCAAAGAGTATACTTTGTTGTCTAACAGAGCCTAAGAGACCTTTGTGAATTAGGCCCCAGTTCACTTAATATAATTTAGTAAATATATAAAAATGTATCCATTAATTTCCAAGATTTTAGGGTATCTAATTTTACCCTTTGTACCCTCTGGCAGATACCCTGAACTTCAATTGCACATAAGCAGAGATATAAATTGAGATGAGTAAATGAAAAAAAGTCCTAAACATGTTGCTCCTAAGCACACTGCCTAGAGGTTGTTACAGATAAAGGTTTATAACTTAGCAGTCTTCATGTGTTTTATGAATGAATGAATGAATGAATGAATGAATGAATGAATGAATGAATGAATGAATGAATATGTATGTACATGTATGTCGATATTATCAGTTTGAGAAAGTGTAGATAAAAGAAAAAAGTTTGCTAAAGTTTGTTTTGTTTAATGACACCACTAGAGTACATTGATTTATTAATCATCGGCTATTGGATATCATCTAACATTTGGTAATTTTGACATCTAGTCTTTAGAGAGGAAACCCACTACATTTTTCCACTGATTTACCACTGGACTACATCCCACCCCTTAGATAAAAAATACCAAATACAGTTGAGCACTGTTGTATGAGATCATGGGGATCAACACAAAATATCAAGTTAACCAAATATCAACTCAAATGTTTAGTCAAAAATATTTAAAGGGACATTCCTGAGTTTGCTGCATTGTAAGATATTTCCGACTAATAAAATATTTCTACGATTAAACTTACATATTTAATGTATTTTCTTGTTTATAATATAAGTGTCTGTATATTCAATGTGTTTCTGGTCGTCTTAATATTTGTAAGAAGCCCAAACTGGATTTTGTCTTCAAATAATTTTGTATGTACGAATAAATATATTTTAGGAAATAAAATAACATTTAAGCTAGTACAAATATTACAACGATCAGAAACATGTTTAATATACAGCTACTAATATATTATGCAGAAAAATATATTTGATATATAATTACAATCGTTAAAAAGTATCTGTTAGTTGATAACATCTTAAAAACCGCTGCAAACTCGGGAATGTCACTTTAAGAATTTACAAACCAAAAATGTCCTATAAAAACAATATATAAATTTATTTTTTATCATATCATACGATTTTATAATTTAACCCTATAAAAATAATTGTTCTACAATAAAAACTGAATTATATTAATTAATTATCAAACGAGTCAATCATAATGTTGTACATTTATAAGCTTACTGAATGTGCTGAACAAAGTTATCATCTCTTCAATTTTCTACAGATCGTGGAATTATTTACAATCACTGGACATTGCAGTCACAACACAAAATTAACAAACATGACTTCATAACAAAGTTTTAATAACAATTACACCAATTGTTTTGTGGAGGAACAAATGAAAAAACTCTGATCACAACGCTTAATGAACTAAGTCTATTAAAATTGTGTTGCACGTTGAGTCATGGCATCACTTAAAGTTTGTTTTGTTTAACGACAACACTAGATCAAATTGATTGATTAATCATCGGCTACTGGATGTCAAACATTTGGTAATTCTGACTTGTAGTCATCAGAGAGAACCCGCTACATTTTTTCAAATGCAGTAAGGGATCTCTTATATGCACTTTCCCACAGACAGGAATGCACATACCACGGTCTTTGTCCAGTTGTGATGCACTGGTTGGAATGAAAAAAAAACAATCAGCCGAATGGATCCACCGAGGTGGTTCAATCTTAAACGCAAGCACCTCAAGCGAGCACTCTCACCTCTGAGCTACATCCCATGGCTCATAGCATCAGAGCGACAGAGCTAAGAAAGTTAATTCTCCAATAGCACGGACAGAACGGCTCAATAATGGGAGGGAAAGATCGAATACCTCGTCACTTTGTGAGTCAATCTCCGAATTGATTTTGATAGCAGTGTTGGAAAAAAAAAGGTTTTTTTTTTATTTAACGACACCACTAGAGCACATTGATTAATTAAGCATCAGCTATTGGATGTCAAATATTTGGTAATTCTGACTTGTCATCAAAAGAAACCCGCTACATTTTTCCAAATGCAGGGTTTCTAAATGGGTATGGCACCAACACTGGCAAGGGATCTTTTATAAGCACTTTTCCACAGACAGGAAAGCACATAACACAGCCTTTGACCAGGCCCCGTGCTTATAAACCTTAAAGTCTAGACTTTAATAAAGTCCACACTTTAACGTCATGGCAACGCCATTCAATAGTATTACAGGCCCTGTTGTGGAGCACTGGTTGTAATGAGAGAAAAAACAAGTCAGTTGAATGGATCCACCGAAGTGGTTCGATCCTGCGACGCAAGCACCCTAGGTGAGCACTCAACCAACTAAGATAAATCCCACCCCTTGATAACAGAGGGATTTTTATATTAAACACGGATAAAAATGAAAAGAATAGCCAATTTGATATAAGGAGTTTGGATTATTCGTCCGCTAAACACTCAGGTTCACAAGATTAATTTACTGGGACAGATAATCCATCATTCCTCTTACATCAGTGTTTCCCCTAGGGGCCGGAAGGACCCCGCACCGACCACGTGAATTTCTTTACCGGGACCGTGAAAAATTGTAACCATTTAAAAAAAGGGACGAGTTCACTTCTGTGATTAATTCGCCGATATTATTTAAAAAAAAACAAAATGCAAATGCTAGTAGTCATAAATATACTAGTATTTCACAAATATGTACATTGTTAGAGTCCGGTGGCCAGGGAGGGGAAAACAAATAAACCATCATGACGATGATCAAATGAAAAACAAACAAAAAAATTCAACCAACATCGATCATATGTAAAAAGGAAACCGGATATGTAAGTCAATACTTTCGACTTCCTTTCACGTGCAAAAGTTCACTAATGAATATATGGTCACCAGTAATCTATGCCTCATCCCTGAAATGAATATACTTACAGATGTAATTTTATTAAAGTCCAAGTTAATAAAATGTTGCAGTCACGTTGGCACATTTTTCCTTTACCTACTAAGTGACTAGTACCCAAACAGTTGTGACTGGTACCCAAACAGTTGTTACTTTAACACAGTGCAGGTGTAACAAAATAAACTGACCAATCTCGTCAGATCAGGGTTTTTTTTTTTTAAAGGTTGCACATAACCATATTGTTTTACGAACTTCCAAATGTTTTTTTTTTTTTGGTCTGTTTTGTTTTTGTGTTGTTTTTAAAATTATATTTAAACATTACATAATTAAATTTGCAAGACTTGAAAGAAATAATTTTTAAGTGCATTATATGATGAATTAACAAAAATTAAAAAATGTACCTACATATATAAAAAAAAAATATATTTACTTTCTTTTATTTGTTTTATCAGTCACTGATCGAGTGATTACAATTTAGCAGGTGAATTTTTTATCATGACCAGTACATTTTTTATCCACTGGTCAGTATGAGAAGTCATTTTTTTTTTTTTATTACCTGATATACATACAGAAGTAGGGCTAATAAATATTAAATCATGGATAATTAATTTTTAAAATCACCAATCCCATGGTTAGTGGATTTTTTAAAAATTCTAGAAGACCTAGGTTTTACTTTTAGATAAATAGATAGATAACAGATAATACATATTACAATCAGTAATTCAGTAATATGTATTATCTGTTTGTGCTTAGTCTAATACTTTTATACTTCAGTGTTCTCACTGCTCCATTTAAGCGGGGTGGCCCGCCCTGCTATTGCATTTTGCTGCCCTCCTTTCACGTTCTCCACCCTCCTTTATTTTTCTGAGCCCCTCTTTATTTTCCAGCACCCTACTATATTTTCCAGCACCCTACTATATTTTCCAGCACCTATCTTCGCTATTTCCAAATGCACACTTTTTTCCACACATAAAACCCCCCACAACGACCAGTCTGCACACTGGACATCAAAGGAAACAAGCTGTGTTGTGTACGAAAAAGCAACTGACAAAACATTTACCATAACATAATTTAATAGTATTTTTAACAGCCTCTATTTTGTCCCATACCTTTATCCATTTGTATGTTTAATACAAACAATAAAAGTTATATTTTATTTGAGCAATGAAAACATTTTTATTTTTTATGTATTCGGCAATCTCCGACTGAAAACCCCCCACTTATTTGGCGCCAAATTTGTCACGTGATCAGAATGGTCGCTCTATCTTTTGTTTCCACTAGTTACTGTCGTCTGATATTTTGTCCTCAGTTACAGATATAATTGATTGTAACTGACGATTTTTACTTTCTGTCATTTCTGTCATTCTGTTTATTCAGCAGTTCTTATAACATATTGTAAACTTTTCATTTTGGGGGGATATCACCGCTTATAAAATCAACAGAAGTGGTAATGTTTAGCATTAAAACCATTCATCTTTGGTGCCAAATAATATATACACCGCCACTACAAAAACAAAACTACTTTTTATCAGTTGGCGATATTTTATCACAGCGATCGATTCATTCGATGAAGATGGGAATAACAAAAAATGTTTTCGACATTAAGGGATCACACAAACGTCTTTTTTGTTTTTCGTATATATTGAAATCTTTAGTAAAATAATAATATTAAAACTTTGATCGGTGCACAAAACCGGAACTGCCAGTGAATATCAGACCGATAACATCTTCGGTTCAATTAAAAGACAAGTCTGCTTGTATTTCGTATAAACTTTTTGTAATCAAAATAAGGAGTATGTCTTTCCACAAAGTCTATCAACGCACAACAACATGGTAACCACCAAGCTCTACCCCCCTCCCCTTTTTTTTTTTTTTTTTTTTTGAAGGGTGTGGTGCTGTGCGGCCGCCCTCCTTTAATTTTCACCCATCGAGAACGCTGTACTTCTTTTTCCAATTATTGTTTTGATATTATGCAAATATTTAATAATAATAAACATTATTATTAAAATCTATCTTAAAGTATCTCCTTCTATAAGAGTACATGACACCCTCATGTATTCCATAATGCATCTAAAAACAACTGGAAATTAGAAAAAACATTACTGGGGAGCATGCCCTCGAACTCCCCTAGCATTTTCACACCCTTTTGGGGCTCAGTTAACGTCAAACTATTTTGCCAACCCTCTGAACAAAAATCTTGGGGGAAACACTAGTACACATAGCTTGTTAGTTAGTTTTTAGATGGCTGATGGGTCTACTTTTATTTTAAATCTATACATATATATGTAATTAGTTTAATTAAAGTTTATTTACTGTGTGAAGGGTATATAGAAACATTACCCCTCAACCCCTACCCCCCTCCCCCTTCCTCTAATGTGATTCATTCTGGTTTAGCCCCTAGCTAGAAATATCTGTTCCCTGTTTAACAGGAGAAAATGTGCCTCTAGGTTTACAGAATACATGGCCTCATTTGTGTTAATCAATTTGAGATAAATTCAAGGAATGTACGTCTGAATGTAAACACGCAGATGAGAGTGAGTCACATCATATCTTTATGAATGTACGTACATGCAGCAGTCAAACATGTTTTACAAAGCAGACAGCCTCAGGAATGGAGACAAATGACCACTCGAGACAGGTGGCCACTGATTACAAGTTGAGACTCTTAAAATATTGTTTCGGTATATTAAAATGTCACTCTGTTATGGTATATCAAACCCGATCGGTGGGCCCATTGGGCTATTTCTCGTTTCAACCAGTGCACCACGACTGGTATATCAAAGGCTGTGGTATGACACCGTATGTGGTATCCTGTCTGGGATGATGAATTCTGAGCTTTTCCTTGTCTTTTTTTATGGCTCCACAGTTTGTTTGTGAAAGGTGGTTGTATGCACTGTCATGTCGGTGTGGTTTTTGGTAGGAGTACCTTATATAAGAGCAGCATTTTCGTTCTTTCTTTCTTGCTACACCAAGTATAGAAATAATCATAGATTAGACTGCAAAACATTGTTGATTATTATGCTATGAAAACAAGGCCTTGGTATGTGCTATCCTGTCTGCATATAAACGATCTCTTGCTACTAATGGAAAAATGTACCGTAGCAGGTTTCCTCTCTAAGACTATATGTTAAAATTACCAAATGTTTGACATGCAACAGACGATGATTAATAAATCAATGTGCTCTAGTGGTGTCAAAAAACCCCATTAAAAAATACTAATATGTGATCAGGTGTTGGTGAACAAATATTTCTTTGCCAGTTATTTCGGACTGTAAACAGGTTTTATCTGCCTGATTTCGGTGACTATCTGCTTATTTCTGCCTTCACCTTGTAAACCTTCTTGATCAAGTGCTTTGGGCTTTGAAAACAACCACCTAGACATTAGCATAGTATTTAACCAGTACATATGTTGATGTGTTGATCATTGTGTTCTAATAAAGTTGATCTTTGCATATCGTTTCTTTGCCAGTTATTTCGGACTGTAAACAGGTTTTATCTGCCTGATTTCGGTGACTATCTGCTTATTTCTGCCTTCACCTTGTAAACCTTCTTGATCAAGTGCTTTGGGCTTTGAAAACAACCACCTAGACATTAGCATAGTATTTAACCAGTACATATGTTGATGTGTTGATCATTGTGTTCTAATAAAGTTGATCTTTGCATATCGTTTCTTTGCCAGTTATTTCGGACTGTAAACAGGTTTTATCTGCCTGATTTCGGTGACTATCTGCTTATTTCTGCCTTCACCTTGTAAACCTTCTTGATCAAGTGCTTTGGGCTTTGAAAACAACCACCTAGACATTAGCATAGTATTTAACCAGTACATATGTTGATGTGTTGATCATTGTGTTCTAATAAAGTTGATCTTTGCATATCGTTTCTAAACTGTTGGGAAAAATAGCTTTGTCTGACATTAATATACATCTACATGATGTATGGTCTACAGCAATTACTCATACACTTGTATGTTATAAATTGTTGTTAAAAATGGCATGCACACATACACACACTAACACAGGCACACGCACACACTGTCGCACACACACACACACACACACACACACACACACACACACAAGCATACACACACACACACACACATGTATGTATATACATAATGTGAGACACCTAATATGTACACATGACTGAACCTGATGATAGCATGTTGATTGGTGTTTATGTAACAGTGTGACTATAACCATGTGTCTGAACTTTGCTATTTCACCATGCTGTGATTTTCTCTTGCCTTGTTTGTCTATAAATTACAGACTGCCTGCTGTGCGTATAAATATCACACCCATGACAAACATACAGATATCACACGCATGGCAAATGACAAAGTAATGACCAATAAACATAACGTACATTGAGGTTCTGGGGCTCTTTCAATAGCGGTCTACAGGCTGGTAGGTACTGGGTTCGGATCCCAGTTGAGGCATGGAATTTTTAATCCAGATACCGACTCCAAACCCTGAGTGAGTGCTCCGCAAGGCTCAATGGATAAGTGTAAACCACTTGCACCGACCAGTGATCCATAACTGGTTCAACAAAGGCCATGGTTTGTGCTGTCCTGCCTGTGGGAAGCGCAAATAAAAGATCCCTTGCTGCTAATCGGAAAGAGTAGCCCATGTAGTGGCAACAGCGTGTTTCCTCTCAATATCTGTATGGTCCTTAACCATATGTCTGACGCCATATAACCGTAAATAAAATGTGTTGAGTGCGTCGTTAAATAAAACACTTCTTTCTTTTTCTTTCAATAGCCCACTGGTAAAGTGCTTACTTGATACGTAGTCAGTCTAGGGTCGATCCCTGCCAGTGCATGTGATGTTTAGTATAGCCCCATTGGACTATTTCTCGTTTCATTGCACCACGACTGACCATGATATGAACCAGGGACGGGACATAGCCTACTGGTAAAGCAGTCGATCTAGGATCGAGCCCCGTTTGTGGGTCCATTGGGCTATTTCTCGTTCCAGCAGGCTTCCTTTCTAAGATTATATGCTACAGTTAAGATAACCAAATGGATGCCATCCAATAGCCGATGATTAATAAATCAGTGTGCTCTAGTGGTGTCGTTAAACAAAACAAACTTTAACATTTTAAAATAACCTTTGCTGAAAGTAATGAAACTACCATCAAAACTGACTAATTTTCTTCAAAATGATTTTAAAATTTTCAGAGAAATCTGTTTATATGTACAGTTTGAGACACAAATATGACAGATTACCAACAGCTGTTACAGTGGAACCAGCCTAGACTGGACTCTGGACAAACCAGGATCCTGTCAAAACTGGCCAAGCTTCATGATCCTAAATTTTCTAAATTCTAACAGGTGACCCTCTAAACAGCAGATCCTGTCTAACTCTGATAAATATTAGGTCTCCAGTGTGATCTACTTTAGACAGGTTTCACGGTACAATGGCGTAGGAAGGTGCCAAAAAGTTGGGGGAGGCAGGGGGGGGCGCACACTTTTATATTTACATACAACATTATAAAGCAAATATAAAGCAAAATAACTAAAAAGTGAAGGTACACCTCCCCCCCCCCCCCCCTTCCTATACCAGTGCTGCATATATATATTTTTTAAGCAGCAGTGTTTATTAAAAAATCCATGTTTTTCCATAATATTGAACAAGTAATTAAGTCATTCTCTGTACCTTAGTGTATCAGTTACCGTAATTATGTTTGATTGGTTAACCAATGTGCTGAGGTGTCGTTGGACAATCATTCCTGCTAATTAGTGGCAGAGATGTACATACTATTTACACAACCCAGCATGTAAAACAGTCCTCCTTTTCTCGGCTAATGACAAAACAAACAACACAGCAACTGTTACATATTTGAAAGGTCAGCAAGATGCCCATGAGCCCTATAATCTGGGCTTAACTATGGGGAGAGCACAGCCACACAAAGCATCCCCTCACTGTTAGCTGCATCATTATGATGGGACCAGTGATTAACAGAGAGAGACCATGGTGACTACATCATCAAACTGCCTGTGCACTGGTTAGAAAAACAAACTTGTTACAGCACAATCACTTCACACCAACACATCACAGAGTGGCAGGTTGGGTTTGTATCACCACCAGGGGGATGAGTACATTGTCAACAAAAATAAATGGCCCAAAGTTGAAAGTTTGTTTTGTTTAATGACACCACTATACAGCACAGTGATTTTATTAATCATTGGTATATTGGATGTCAAACATTTGCTAATTTTGACGTATTGTCTTAGAGAGAAAAAAAAAAATTCATTTGTAGCAAGGGATCTTTTGTATGTACCATCCCACAGATAGGATAGCACATACCACGGCCTTTGATATATCAGTCGTGGTGCACTGGCTGGAATGAAAAATAGCTCATTGGACCCACCGATGTGCAGTCGGTCTGGGATCAATCCCCATCAAGCAAGGGCTTTACCATTGGATCATTTATGTCATGTGCTCTTAATATTCTCTCTCTCTCTTGTCTCATGTTTGTAATCTCAGCCCTTCTTTCTCACTTTCTATCTGTTACATTGTCTCATTCTGTCTCCTTTCCTCTCTTCCACTGTTGTATCTCACTCTATCACAACTCTTTATACTGTTTTTATATAATTATATATCATTTTTATTTCTAATGCCTGACATTCTCTCTCCCCCCCCCCTCTCTCTCCCTCTCTCCCCCCCCCCCCCCCCCCCTCTCTCTCTCTCTCTCTCTCTCTCTCTCTCTCTCTCTCTCTCTCTCTCTCTCTCACACACACACAAACACACACACACACAAACACACACACACACCATCACAGTTCACCATCCCTACTTTTGTCTTTGACAATCTTTCATTATCTGTCTCTACAAAAGTATCTCATAACTCTTACTCCTTCCCTCTTCCTGTACCTGTGTTTCTCTTATCTCTCTCCTCTTCACCCTTCCTTTCTTCCCACAAACACCACCACAGTGTATTTTCTCACATTCTAGTCACAGCTAAGGTGACAAATAAACTGTAATAAAAAAAAAAAATGTATATCATATATATATAGTGGTAATTGGGTCATTGTCTACTCCTGTTTACTTATCTTGATCCAGAGTAAACTGGTTTTTATTGCCTTCTCTGTGTCCACTGGACCGGTCAGGACTGTCCACACTGGGAAGGCTTGGCCAATTACCTGGCCACTAGCTGCATGTATGACCACATGTATGTGTGTACATTGGACCTGGTGTGTGTGTGTGTGTTTCGCTTGATACTTACATACCTACATGTAACAGTGGACGTGGTGTGGACAACACTGCTGCTTTAGTTCGGCCAGCTGCTGTACAACTCAATCCAGCACGATGAGTCGAGTCGTTCTCTTGCCACGCTATCGCTATGGTTATCGGTAAGAAAAGTTTTAATATATATTCTTTCCAAAGTATATTAAATACAGGTATTTGACCAGTGGTATATATGTATTTAGCTGAAGATTATTTGGTGTGTATTTTAGTCATTTTCAGTCATTAGCTTGGTGTTAATGATGACCCATATTAATTATGGATGAAATTTATGAAAATGGTCGATGGAGCGAAGCAGGCCTGCATATCAAAGGTTAAATAGTTGTAGGATATTAGAGCGTGACAGTTTAAATCTCAGCACATCAGATAACTGAAGGTGGTCAATTAACCTATGTAGTTCACCTCAATTTAAGAAATGCTCTGTCCTTTTTATTTTATATATATATATATATATATATATATATATATATATATATATATATATTTATAAAAATGTCATTTAATATTGTGTTTTCCCTAGAAATTTAGCAAGGCATGGTAGACAAAACACTTTAAAGTTTAAGGGCAATTTTGACCATTTTCAGGGCACTTTTTTTGCATTAAAGACAAAAGGAAAATAAACATAAATGTAATTAATGTTGTTGCTTTAATAAATGAATGGCAAAATATATAACAGATATTTTTATTAATTAATAATATTTTTTTTTTAGTGTTTTATCCAAGTCAGTTTTAGAATGAATTATTGAAAAAGGCTTTTTTAACCTCAGTGCAGCATGGCACTGATTACGGCAAGATGGTGCTAGACTAGTGAGGCATGGTGGTGCGCCATGCTAAAACAAGCTAGGGAAAACACTATATAATATAATGTAATGGAACATACATTCATCTTTTTTTCTTTTTAAAAAAAATCTATTTCCCCACAGCTCCTTACACTGTGGTTTTATTACATAGTTATATAAATAATATTTTCATGTACTTACCTTTCGTGATACCCAATTGTTGATGTGTACTTTTGTGCTGGGGTGTCATTAACATTCATTCATTCATTTTACATACATTTTTAGAGCTTTTTGTAACTAATGGAAAAAACTGATTTTTATGTGATAAAAATTAATTATTTAAAGATTATTTGGAACACACGCACGCACGCACACACACACACACACACACACCAATTTTTATACACAAATATGAATTAAAACATTTTTTTTAACAAGAATAAGAAGAACAATGTTTTCGTTTAAATAATTTTTAAATGATTCATATTTGTTGTATAAAAATCTGTTTTTTCCCATTTGTTTCAAATGTCTAAAACTTAGTTAGGCAATTAGGCTGATAATTTATTGATGGAATAAATGAAAGACGCCTGTTGACACATATTTATGTACCCACTGTACAAACGATTGGATGTTTATTGACATCTCAGTATCCACAACACAGTGGCCACTACACATGTCCATATACCCACTGTACAACCATTGGATGTTTATTGACATCTCAGTATCCACAACACAGTGGCCACTACACATGTCCATGTACCCACTGTACAAACGATTGGATGTTTATTGACATCTCAGTATCCACAATACAGTGACCACTACACATGTCCATATACCCACTGTACAACCATTGGATGTTTATTGACATCTCAGTATCCACAACACAGTGGCCACTACACATGTCCATGTACCCACTGTACAAACGATTGGATGTTTATTGACATCTCAGTATCCACAATACAGTGACCACTACACATGTCCATGTACCCACTGTACAACCATTGGATGTTTATTAACATCTCAGTATCCACAATACAGTGACCACTACACATGTCCATGTAACCACTGTACAACCATTGGATGTTTATTAACATCTCAGTATCCACAATACAGTGACCACTACACATGTCCATGTACCCACTGTACAAATGATTGGATGTTTATTGACATCTCAGTATCCACAACACAGTGACCACTACACATGTCCATATACCCACTGTACAACCATTGGATGTTTATTGACATCTCAGTATCCACAATACAGTGACCACTACACATGTCCATGTACCCACTGTACAAATGATTGGATGTTTATTGACATCTCAGTATCCACAATACAGTGGCCACTACACATGTCCATGTACCCACTGTACAACCATTGGATGTTTATTGACATCTCAGTATCCACAATACAGTGACCACTACACATGTCCATGTACCCACTGTACAAATGATTGGATGTTTATTGACATCTCAGTATCCACAATACAGTGGCCACTGGGTGTCAAACAGAGGTGAATGAAATAATGAATGAATCATCACTTTGAACAGGGCTCACCCTGTCCATTGCCAAATTAGCCATTTGCTATTTTTTTTATTATACAAAATGGCTACAACATTTTGTATATGGCTAATAAAATTCCTTAAAATATCCATTTTGAATAATTTTCAAGCAAATAATATACCAGAAATAAAACTGGTTAAAACAAAATTCTTTCCACCATGAGGCCTTCTTAATTAAATTTTTTTCCTATGTTATTTCTGTTAATTTTTTATTTCAGTATGTACAGGTACATGTGTATGTGCCATTATACTGGTATGCAGTTCATTATTTCTAACATAATGATTCAGGACCTAGCCTTAATATGTGACCTTTTTAGTTTTTTTGATTTGGTTACCAAAATATTTTATACTATCTACATAAAAAAATAGAATTAGGCGCCATCTGGCTCTTAAATGGATAAGTTAATGTAGAAAGAAAGAAAGAAAGAAAGAAAGAAAGAAGTGTTTTATTTAACGACGCACTCAACACATTTTATTTACGGTTATATGGTGTCAGACATATGGTTAAGGACCACACAGATTTTGAGAGGAAACCCGCTGTCGCCACTACATGGGCTACTCTTCCGATTGGCAGCAAGGGATCTTTTATTTGCGCTTCCCACAGGCAGGATAGCACAAACCATGGCCTTTGTTGAACCAGTTATGGATCACTGGTCGGTGCAAGTGGTTTACACCTACCCATTGAGCCTTGCGGAGCACTTACTCAGGATTTGGAGTCGGTATCAGGATTAAAAATCCCATGCCTCGACTGGGATCCGAACCCAGTACTTACCAACCTGTAGACCGATGGCCTGTCACGACGCCACCGAGGCTGGTAAGTTAATGTAGAGGGCTGGGGGCCCATCCATGATATTACCCAGGTCAGGTCAGGTCAGGTCATAGGGTTTTACATGCACATTCAGAGCAAGCTGTTGTAGTGCACGCCTGTCATGGGCACAGGAAAGGGGTTGGGGTGAATAGGAGAGGGGACCGCCTGTACTGGCAGGTG
Organism: Gigantopelta aegis; assembly: GCF_016097555.1. Lineage (NCBI taxonomy): Eukaryota > Metazoa > Mollusca > Gastropoda > Neomphalida > Peltospiridae > Gigantopelta > Gigantopelta aegis. Next base: position 45,486,094 of record NC_054699.1, on the reverse strand, counting down.
CAAGTGATCACCAGCAGCCCGACCAGGGTTGGTAGCGGGCAGGGGATAGTTTTGGTGCTTTGGAATTTTGAAAAGTCCCGTATGAATAAGGCAAAAAAGAAATGTTGCACAGTTTCAATGAAGGAATTTGAGCACTTTTTGAATGGTCCGCTGGGAGCTATGCGTATGTAAAGTTTTTGAATTTTAATATATCGAGAGTAGCTCATTTTACCTAAATCAATTTCTGGAACAATTTAAAACAAGGAAAAAAACCCCAGAAAAAAATAGTATCATATTAAAACTCACTGTTTTAGGGTTATCGTAAATAACAAAACCACAGAGAAGTTTTAAAAATTAGAGTTTCATTCAGGCTTTGTTAAAAATAATTAAATTTCCTTTATATTCATTACAATATAACGTCATCCCATTGGCCCAGCCATAGCATCGCAAGTTTGTTGATTTTTCAATGAACATAAAAATAATGTTGGGGAAATTCATATCTGATGATGTCACTTTATATTGGTAGTTTGTCTTACTAAGCATTATTGTTTAAGAACACAAAAAGAATTCAAAATAAAATATGAACTTTTAATGTTATTATTAGTATGTTTTAAATTTAATTGTAAGTATTGTCTGTTATTTCTTTTACGTTACCGGCCTCGGTGGCGTCATGGTTAGGCCATCGGTCTACAGGCTGGTAGGTACTGGGTTCGGATTCCAGTCGAGGCATGGGATTTTTAATCCAGATACCGACTCCAAACCCTGAGTGAGTGCTCCGCAAGGCTTAATGGGTAGGTGTAAACCACTTGCACCGACCAGTGATCCATAACTGGTTCAACAAAGGCCATGGTTTATGCTATCCTGCCTGTGGGAAGCGCAAATAAAAGATCCCTTGCTGCCTGTCGTAAAAGAGTAGCCTATGTGGCGACAGCGGGTTTCCTCTAAAAAAACAGTGTCAGAATGACCATGTTTGACGTCCAATAGCCGATGATAAGATAAAAAATCAATGTGCTCTAGTGGCGTCGTTAAATAATACAAACTTTACTTTACTTTCTTTTACGTTAATCTGGATATGATAAAAAGAAAAATCGTTGAATGTATCTGAGAATGGTTTCGGACACAGTTTTCGGATGATTTTTTGTTGTTCATACCATGATGAACGTAAAAGAAACAAGAGACAATCCGTAAGTATATTAACTGTATATATCCATGTGTGTGATGACTCACTGACGACTAATGATGTCATCGTGTCACACTCGACTGACGTCAAATGCTGAATTTATTGCTTTGTTTATGTCAGTCATGTCGTGAATATTTTCAAAACATAAAATGGTGTTCGGCTGTGTTCACCATAATAATGTACATACATTTTAAATTATTAACAATTTTGGGATAAACATTTGGTTATTGCATGTATTAGTATTAGCTAGGGATATGATTCTATAGTCCATCCTATTCTCCTACAAAAATGTTTTTTTTGTAAATAATTTGAGTTAGGTTTCACATAAGAAGAAAAGTAAAAGTGTTTTGGAAATAACAAAAACCCCAACTATTTTTGTGTGCAATTTAGAACACAATTGGCTCAGAAATAAATAACTTGTAGTAAATTCTATAGCCTGAAAAAAGGCGTTCCCTGTCTGTTGGACGGATTATAATTGGTGAAAGTGCATTACTAATTATGTATTTATATATCAAATGAAAAATGGGGATATACTGAATCTTTACAATTTGGAATTGTTAAAAATGTCATACTTGTGCTTGTGTAGTAAATAAATACTACATTTCATTCAGGTTAATACTATTTATAAATGTATTCATTTTAGCTCATTCAAAGTATCATTTTAAAAAATCAGGTAATCTTGATTTGGCTTTTGAAGAATTTTGACATGAATTTTTACCCTGCAGAGACTACACTAATGTCTTAAACTGGGCTCTTATTAATGTTAATTACCAAGTCATAAACACGTGTGTGTGTGTTTGTCTGTGTCTGTGTGTGTGTGTTTGTCTGTGTCTGTGTGTGTGTGTTTGTCTGTGTCTGTGTGTGTGTGTGTTTGTCTGTGTGTGTGTGTTTGTCTGTGTCTGTGTGTGTGTGCTTGTCTGTGTCTGTGTGTGTGTGTTTGTCTGTGTCTGTGTGTGTGTGTTTGTCTGTGTCTGTGTGTGTGTGTTTGTCTGTGTCTGTGTGTGTGTGCTTGTCTGTGTCTGTGTGTGTGTGTTTGTCTGTGTCTGTGTGTGTGTGTTTGTCTGTGTGTGTGTGTGTGTTTGTCTGTGTCTGTGTGTCTGTGTCTGTGTGTGTGTGTTTGTCTGTGTGTGTGTGTCTGTGTCTGTGTGTGTGTGTTTGTCTGTGTCTGTGTGTGTGTGTTTGTCTGTGTCTGTGTGTGTGTGTTTGTCTGTGTCTGTGTGTGTGTGCTTCTGAAAATTGTACAAGCGATAGTTGTGATAGTATCGTTCGCATGTCGTTCATGTAAGTATAATATTGCGTATCCCTTTTTTTGTTTGCACATTGAATTTATGACATGTATTATTTACATGGTCCTGACGGGTTATGTAATAAATACATGGATTAGCTGAATTTGTTTTTTGTATAACCCATAAGTGGTTTACTACGCAAATTTTCAATTATCAAGGGCCTGGTGTTTGTGTTTGTGTGTTTGTGTTTGTGTGTGTGTGTGTGTGTGTGTGTGTGTGTGTGTGTGTGTGTGTGTGTGTGTGTGTTTGTGTGTGTGTGTGTGTGTTTGTGTTTGTTTATGTGTGTGTCTGTGTGTGTCTGTGTGTGTTTTGTGGTGTGTTTGTGTGTGTGTGTGTGTTTGGGTGTGTGTTTTGTATGTGTGTTTTGTGTTGTCTGTGTGTGTTTCTATGTGTGGTGTCTGTGTGTGTTGTTTGTGTGTGCTTCTTGTGTGTGTTTTGTGTGTGCGTGTGCACATACATGCGTGTGTGTGTGTGTTTCATGTGATCAACAGTTTGTTTGCAATACTGTAATGATCATGTAAATGTGACATATACACAGCCACTGAAGTGTAAACTGTACTTGCAGTATATATTTACATATATGTGTTGTGCATACATACAACATGTCAAAGTATTTAAAACGGAGTATTTATTAAACGTTAGCTGTCTATTCTGCACATGGTGTAGCTTCATGTAGAGAATTTATTATGTCAAAGTCTCTATTATTTTGTGATAACCCACTCTTTAAGCACACATTAAGTCTGACGCCAAACTGAAAACATGCCCATTATGCATGTGCATGTATCCAAGATTATAATTTTGTTTATTTAATCTCTAGAAAAGTATTTATATTGACCTAAATACAGGTATTTGAATAATTATGCAGATTATTGTTCACTATTGTCAAATACAGGTATTTGAATAATTATGCAGATTATTGTTCACTATTGTCAACATAATTTCCACATTACAAAGAGTTTTATTTTTTTTCTAACATCCCCCCCCCCCCCCACCACCACCCACATTCTAAAACAGGAACGGTGGAAGCAAGTACACATTGGGGTGGGGGGGGGGGGGGGGGGGGGGGTGGTGTGTGTCTGAGATTGAGGCACAAAGCAATGTATTTTCCTGCATTCTACAAGTAAAGAGGGGCGGGACATAGCTCAGTGGTCGGTCTGGGATCGATCCTCATCGGTGGGTCCATTAGGCTATTTCTAGCTCCAGCCAGTGTACCACGACTGGTATATCAAAGGCTGTGGTATGTGCTTTCCTGTCTGTGGAATGGTACACATAAAAGATCCCTTGCTACTAATGAAATTGGGTGTGTATCGGGTGAGACAGACCATGCTGGTGATCGGTACTGAAATATCCACTAAACACTGACCCCTATTATCACCCGGTGGGCAGGGCCTGTGTGTTTGTGTGTATCGGGTGTGACAGGCCATGCGGGTGATCGGTACTGAAATATCCACTAAACACTGACCCCTATTATCACCCAGTGGGCAGGGCCTGTGTGTGTGTGTATCTCGGGTGACACAGTTTCACAGACTTGACCTGTTTTCCCCACTGGCTTACAACTGGGTTGAGTTGTATCTCTCTTATCTATATGTGAACAATGTAGAAAAGGTGTAGTTTTTATCTACAGCAAACAGTTTTATCTTGGTATGGTTGGTACTGTTTAATTAAGCTATCCGTTTTAAGTTTGGTTGGTATTGTTATTAGTGCAATATAACTTTTTAAATATTGTTTTTGTTTAACGACACCACTAGAGCACTGATTTATTAATCATTGGCTATTGGATGTTGAACATTTGGTAATTCTGACATATAGTCTTAGAGAGGAAACCCACTGCAGTTTTCAATTAGCAGCAAGGGATCTTTTATTCGCACCATCCCACAGACAGGATAGCACATACCACACCTTTTGATATACCAGTCGTGGTGCACTGGCTGGAATGACAAATAGCCCAATGGGCCCACCGATGGGGATCAATCCTAGACTGATGGTTTTACCACTGGGCTATGTGCCGTCACCTCTTTGAAATAAAAATAAATGACTTACTAGTAGATCAGTAGGTACTGTAATTTAAATATTGCCTAAAGACATCTATTTGCACTTCAAAGGGAAAATTTGCAAAGACATCTCTGTATTTAGGTTAATTTTCTTACACTGATGACGTTTCCTAAACCAGACAGTATAATGCTGCTGTAAGTGATATACATTACACAGGAAATGAATCACCCCCCCCCCCCCATTTATCACTCTTGCTCCCCTTAACTCCCCTGGGACTTGATCAAGGAGTCATTTTAACTTGTCTAACATGTCAATTCATGTGGTATCACTGAAAACGTTTCCTAAACCATACAGTATGACGCTGCTGTAAGTGATATACATTACACAGGAAATGAATCATTCCCCCCCCCCCCCCCCCCCCCCCCCCCCCCCCCCCCCCCCCCCCCCCCCCCCCCCCCCCCCCCCCCCCCCCCATTTATCAGTATTGCTCCCCTTAACTCCCCTGGGACTTGATCAAAGAGTCATTTTAACTTGTCTAACATGTCAATTCATGTGGTATCACTGAAAACGTTTCCTAAACCAGACAATATGACGCTGCTGTAAGTGATATATAACTACACAGGAACTGAATCACACCTCCCCATTTATCACTCTTGCTCCCCTTAACTCCCCTGGGACTTGATCAAGGAGTCATTTTAACTTGTCTAACATGTCAATTCATGTGGTATCACTGAAAACGTTTCCTAAACCAGACAATATGACGCTGCTGTAAGTGATATATAACTACACAGGAACTGAATCACACCTCCCCATTTATCACTCTTGCTCCCCTTAACTCCCCTGGGACTTCATCAAGGAGTCATTTTAGCTCCTCTAGCATGTCAATTTATATGGTATCATTGAAGACGTTTCCTAAACCAGACAGTATTAAGCTGCTGTAAGTAATAACTGCACAGGGAATTAATCACATCTAATTAATCACACCTCCCTGTTTATCACCCGTGCTCCCCATCGCTCCCCAGGGAGTCATTTTTAGCTCATATATAAATGTGAATTTATATATGGTATCAGTATGATAATATCTTAAATGTCTCCACATAATCTTATGTTAGGGAGCAAATTATCATTCCCCTCTATATTTACCATGCTGGAGTCTGTGACGGTGTGGTGCACTGCATTCTTCTTCTTCTGCGTTCACTTTCTTTATGCTCCTTGAATTCAAATCGTGAGTTTTACCGCCTCCATGAACTCCACAGTCAGCAGCAGGCCCCGTGTTTATAAACCTTAAAGTCTAGACTTTAATAAAGTCCAGACTTTAACGTCATGGCAACGCCATTCAAATAGCATTAAGTCTGGACTTGATTAAAGTCTAGACTTTAAGGTTTATAAGCACAAGCCCTGGTCATCTCTTTTGCCCCAAAGTTTTTCTTTGATTGTTCTGGGTTGTGGCCAGATGTTTTCTCTGATACTGTCATATGTTGGACATTCATTCAAATCAGCTTTCAGTTGTGTGGCTGAAAAACATAATCATAGACATTAATGTAGTGTGAGCTCAGACTTTTATGAGTTTTTGTACTTGACAACTTTAAAATATTATGTTGTAAAAATGTTCTTGTATCTGGATAAAGCCCTGTGGTAAAGTACTTTCCTGGGGTGCAGTGGGTCATAGGATCAAACACTGATAGTTGACGTATCAGATTTTTATTCTATCCCAACCAGTTCCAAATGGAAGGACATGATGTTTGTATTCCTGTCTGTGGGGATGGGCTTTAGCTCAGTCGGTTGAGCGCTCGCTTGAGGTGCTTGTGTCGCAGGATCGAACCACCTCAGTGGATCCATTCAACTGATTAGGTTTTTTCTAGTTCCAACTAGTGCACCACAACTGGTCAAAGATGGTATGTGTTTTCCTGTCTGTAGGAAAGTGCATATAAAAGATCCCTTGCTGCATTAGAAAAATGTAGCGGGTTTCCCCTGATGACTACGTATCAGAATTACCAAATGTTTGACATCCAATAGCTGATGATTGATTAATTAATCAATGTACTCTAGTGGTGTTGTTAAACTAAAGAAATTTCTTATCTTGTTCAGAATGAATGAGAAATACCTTTAGCAAATCATGTCATTATGGAGTTTCACATTCACAAGATGAAGGCAAAAAACTATTGTCATTAACTCCTATGTATCCAGGTTTACAATCGGAAAATGTCATCACTGGACCAAGTGTCCAACATGAAAATTGTCATTTTCAACCTACATTTTTCAGCTTCAAATTGTCGGAAAATAACTCGCGTAACACTATTTTGTTGTGTGTAATATTTTTAGGGGACATCCTACTGAGTCCTTTATACCCTAATAAAAATATATGCAAGTACATAACTACTATTTAAAAACGCTACATCACGATCGTTGATGTCATTGTTTATTGACACTTTCACCAAGTAATCTATTTCAACCATCATTTTCATTGGTTAAAGGGGGCAGATCGTAGCCCAGTGGTAATGCGCTTGCTTGATGCATGGTTGGTCTGGGATCGATCCCCGCTGGTGGACTCATTGGGCTATTTCTTGTTCCAGCCAGTGCACCACGACTGGTATATCAAAGGACGTGGTATATGCTGTTCTGTCTGTAGGAAAGTGCATATAAAAAATGTACCTTGCTTTCTTCAAACATTTGTTGTTGTTTTTTTTCATAATCGGTTAAATATTTATATTGAACAAAATACAGATATTTGAAAGAAAGTTTTATTTAACGACACACTCAACACATTTTATTTACGGTTATATGGCATCAGACATATGGTTAAGGACCACACAGATTTTGAGAGGAAACCCGCTGTTGCCACATAGGCTACTCTTTTATGACAGGCAGCAAGGGATCTTTTATTTGCGCTTCCCACAGGCAGGATAGCACAAACCATGGCCTTTGTTGAACCAGTTATGGATCACTGGTTGGTGTAAGTGGTTTACACCTACCCATTGAGCCTTGCGGAGCACTCACTCAGGGTTTGGAGTCGGTATCTGGATTAAAATCCCCATGCCTCGACTGGGATCCGAACCCAATACCTACCAGCCTGTAGACCGATGGCCTGCCACAACGCCACTGAGGCCGGTACAGATATTTGAATAATACCGATTATTGTTGCTTACTGTCAACATATTTATAAGTATACAAAATGTTCTTGTTTGCTATCTCCCCGCCCTTCTACAAGGGTTCAATAAAAAAAAAAACGTGGAAGTTACAGTAATACAATTACTATAAAGGATTGATTCCATCCAGTGCATCACGACTGGTATATTAAAGGACGTGGTATGTACTATCCTGTCTTTGGGATGGTGCATATAAAAGACCCCTTGCTACTAATGGAAAAATGTAGTGGGTTTCTTTTCTAATATTATACATCAAAATTACCAAATGTTTGACATTCAATAGGTGATAATTAATAAATCAGTGTGCTCTAACTTTTCATCGGTTATTATGGGCAAATATAACCTTAAATGTTTTTTCAATTTTCATTAAATAATTATGTCCAACATGTTTTAAAAGAAATATTTTACTAATATCAAGAAATAGTAACATCATCAATAATGTTAACAAAAATATAATCCTCTTCTTTTTTTTTTTTTGATATTGTAATAACTTAAATACGAACACCAGTAAAACAAAATACACTGAATGCTTTTGATTATTATTCTACCATGTTCCAGCATTAACAGAATCAAGAAAGATAACTCACGTAAATGTTGACAGCTGTGTTTACAAAGACTACGATAGTTAAGAATGGGTTTTTACGTAAGTTTTGTACTTGAGAATGTATTTTAACGTGAGTTTTGTTCTTGACTAGTTGAGAATGGGTTTTGAGAATGGGTTTTTTCATTAGTTTTGTTCTTCTCGACTAGTTGAGAATGGGTTTTGAGAATGGGTTTTTTCATTAGTTTTGTTCTTCTCGACTAGTTGAGAATGGGTTTTGAGAATGGGTTTTTTCATTAGTTTTGTTCTTCTCGACTAGTTGAGAATGGGTTTTGAGAATGGGTTTTTTCATTAGTTTTGTTCTTCTCGACTAGTTGAGAATGGGTTTTGAGAATGGGTTTTTTCATTAGGTTTGTTCTTCTCGACTAGTTGAGAATGGGTTTTGAGAATGGGTTTTTTCATTAGTTTTGTTCTTCTCGACTAGTTGAGAATGGGTTTTGAGAATGGGTTTTTTCATTAGTTTTGTTCTTCTCGACTAGTTGAGAATGGGTTTTGAGAATGGGTTTTTTCATTAGTTTTGTTCTTCTCGACTAGTTGAGAATGGGTTTTGAGAATGGGTTTTTTCATTAGTTTTGTTCTTCTCGACTAGTTGAGAATGGGTTTTGAGAATGGGTTTTTTCATTAGTTTTGTTCTTCTCGACTAGTTGAGAATGGGTTTTGAGAATAGTTTTTTTCATTAGTTTTGTTCTTCTCGACTAGTTGAGAATGGGTTTTGAGAATGGGTTTTTTCATTAGTTTTGTTCTTCTCGACTAGTTGAGAATGGGTTTTGAGAATGGGTTTTTTCATTAGTTTTGTTCTTCTCGACTAGTTGAGAATGGGTTTTGAGAATGGGTTTTTTCATTAGTTTTGTTCTTCTCGACTAATTGAGAATGGGTTTTGAGAATGGGTTTTTTCATTAGTTTTGTTCTTGACTAGTTGAGAATGGGTTTTGAGAATGGGTTTTTTCATTAGTTTTGTTCTTCTCGACTAGTTGAGAATGGGTTTTTTCATTAGTTTTGTTCTTCTCGACTAGTTGAGAATGGGTTTTGAGAATGGGTTTTTTCATTAGTTTTGTTCTTCTCGACTAATTGAGAATGGGTTTTGAGAATGGGTTTTTTCATTAGTTTTGTTCTTCTCGACTAGTTGAGAATGGGTTTTGAGAATGGGTTTTTTCATTAGTTTTGTTCTTCTCGACTAATTGAGAATGGGTTTTGAGAATGGGTTTTTTCATTAGTTTTGTTCTTGACTAGTTGAGAATGGGTTTTGAGAATGGGTTTTTTCATTAGTTTTGTTCTTCTCGACTAGTTGAGAATGGTTTTTTTCATTAGTTTTGTTCTTCTCGACTAGTTGAGAATGGGTTTTTTCATTAGTTTTGTTCTTCTCGACTAGTTGAGAATGGGTTTTTTCATTAGTTTTGTTCTTCTCGACTAGTTGAGAATGGGAAGGAAAAAGTTATCCTTCTAATCATTATAATTCCATTTGTGTTAATTATACTTAATTATACTTAATTATACTCTTAATTATTACTTAATTATACTTAATTATACTTAATTATACTCTTAATTATTACTTAATTATACTTAATTATACTTAATTATACTCTTAATTATTACTTAATTATACTTAATTATACTCTTAATTATTACTTAATTATACTTAATTATACTCTTAATTATACTTAATTATACTTAATTATACTTAATTATACTTAATTAATTATACTTAATTATACTTAATTATACTTTGTGATAGTAATTTGTGCAGCTATATATTGTTACAACAGAGTAATGAAATGATTATGAAAATGTTTCACTTTCTTTAACAAAGAAATAAAAACTCTCTACTATTCTACTTAGGTGTGTAATAATATATCAAACTAGTGAAAGCAAGTATGAATCTGTGAATCCAATAAGGATGTACCGGCGTCGTGGTTAGGCCATCAGTCTAAAGGCTGGTAGGTAATGGGTTCGGATCCCAGTCAAGGCATGGGATTTTTAATCCAGATACTGACTCCAAACCCTGAGTGAGTGCTCCGCAAGGCTCAATGGGTAGGTGCAAACCACTTGCACCGACCAGTGATCCATAACTGGTTCAACAAAGGCCATGGTTTGTTCTATCCTGCCTGTGGGAAGCGCAAATAAAAGATCCCTTGCTGCTAATCGAAAAGAATAGCCCATGTAGTGGCGACAGCGGGTTTCCTCTTAAAATCTGTGTAGTCCTTAATCATATGTCTGACACCATATAACCGTAAATAAAATGTGTTGAGTGCGTCATTAAATAAAACATTCTTTCTTTCTTTCCAATAAGGATGTAACGTCACACTAGCAGTTTACAGGAAAACATATTTTCTCCATTTATCGATAATCTATATATAAGAAAGTCACCGTTGCAAAGAATCTAGTGGATTCAAAATTAAACAATAGAAAATCTGTGGTTCTGGGTCTACTTGAAGGTTTAAATTTGTTTTGTTTAACGACGCCACTAGAGCACAATGATTTATTAACCATTGGCTATTGGATGTTAAACATTTTATAATTTTGACATATAGTCTTAGAGAGAAAAACCCTCTACATTTTTTTCATTAGTAGCAAGGGATCTTTTATATGCACCATCCTACAAACAGGACAGCACATACCACGGCCTTTGACCAGTTGTGGCCTGAACAAGATGAAACCAGTAACCTGTTATTAACCTATTTTTACTTTTATCTTGCAATCCATAAACAAATTATGAAGAAGAAATGGGATAACCTTTGATTATGTATTAAGAAGCTTTTTGTAGTATATCAACCACACTTCGTGACATTACTGAATGTTGAAAGACGTCCGTCGATATACCAGTCGTAGTGCACTGGCTTCAACAGGAAATCGCCCAATGGGTTCACCGAAGGGGATTGATCCTAGACTGACCGAGCATCAGACGAGCGCTGGGTCTATGTGAATTTACTGATTCAATTCCATTATCAAGTTAGGAGGGGTTTTTTTTGGGGGGTGGGGGGGGGTAAATAATATTTCTCTTTGTCAACTATGAGTAAATTAAATAATATATATGCACACTGCACATAATAGCATTTCATTTTTCACTCACTGTAAATTGGACCAACATTCAAGTCTATTTGAAAAGTTAAAAATCACCTCACTAGTGACCTTTGCTTGCGATATGGTTCTGAAGCAAAATGTTACATAAGGCTGAGTCTCCATAAAAACAAATGTTGCAGTCTCACATATTCTTTAGAGGTCAAATTGCTTGAAACATAGCTGTAACCTAATGGTTTGTGTGTGACCTTGTACATTATGTAGGTTAATGGTTTGTTAGTAACAAAAGATATCCTCAAACAGTTGTGTATTCTTAAAATAAAGGACAGTTAATAATGGACATTGTTCGGAGAAACATATTGGGCTGAATTTACAAAGCCTGTTTTTGTTAAACTCAAGTGTTTAAGCATTGTAAATGTATGTAGTCACACGCGTGTGAGACATAAACTGGTGTTTAAGCAGTGTAAATGTATGTAGTCACACGCGTGTAAGACATAAACAGGTGTTTAAGCATTGTAAATGTATGTAGTTACACACGTGTAAGACATAAACATGCTTTGGAAAATTCAGCACATCTGTCCCGGGTTGAAATTTCCACCACCTCGGGTGTACTTTTTCTATCCCTCATGGCTGCATATGATGAGTCTTTGTTTCCCATCATCGATAAATAAACCATTATTTTACACGAACAAAGAAAGAAGACTGAAAAAGTAGCTTCTTTATTTGATAATTTTATCATAAATAAACTACACTATCATATTTTCCGCATCCGTTTCATGTGTTAAATATAATTTAACACTACACATTAACAAGATAGCTTTTATAATGAAGGTATTAATAACAAAATATCAATCTAAAACTAACCAATTTGCATTAATATGATGTCGTATATTACCAATGACATAATACTCCCACCATGTTAAACACAGTGACGTCATAGTCTATACAGTGGAATGGGTCTGACTTGCATAGCTAGGGATGTGAAAATAAAATACACACCACAGACAGAGATCAGAACGATGACTACTTTTTATTATAAGCTTTGTCTTTATCGGGCTATCTGAGTTTAAATGTATCTGGTCATCCAGGGTTTTATCACCAATGTTTCTAGACTGATGACGGGTACCATGCATTTCCCAAAGTCTTATGTCTTTTTTTATTCCCAATTTGGGACTGATAAATTCCCAATCTGAATGTAGATAATTCCTTTTTTATTATTATATAAAGATATGTTTTAAAAACGATACATAACACTTGACAAACACGTAGTATAAGTATAGTATTACTCCACTTACATTTGTAGATTAATAAGATTTTCTAATTTAAAAATTCCCTCGTTTTTGGAAGGGTGGTGGGTTAAAACAATGCTAAAATTCCCTCTTTTTTGGAAGGGTGGTGGGTTAAAACAATGCTAAAATTCCCTCTTTTTTGGAAGGGTGGTGGGTTAAAACAATGCTAAAATTCCCAAAGTCCAAGCCATGGGTGTGAAATATTAGAAATAATACCCTGTCATCATGCATATGAACCGTGTCCAGTGGAACTCCTCTAAACCGGACACTCTCACGACCAAGTAAAAAGTCTGGTTTTAAGAGGTATCCGGTTTAGAGAGGTTCTCTTCTGTACAGATATTTAAAAAGGGACCATGAAAAATGTCCGGTTTTGAGGGAATTCTGGTTTACAGAGGGTCCGGTTTTGAGAGGTTTCACTGTAGTTTATAGGATTGATGTCAAAGTGATTTAGATAAATTTATCAGAGAGCAGGACATCCAAAGACAGAGTCCATAGCTTTTCATGATATGTACTAAAAGCTTCAATGGACTGAGTCCACCTCAACTTCCTTTCTTGGTATTTCCACAACTCTTCACAGACTGAGGGCTCATTTGTGTAATTTTCTTTACCTGAAATCCATTAATCTGTTCTGTAAAGTAGTCTGGCCTTTACAAAACAAAAAAAGAGTCATACATAGGTATTACTTTTCCAATGGCAGTGTTACTTTACATTAAAGTTTGACGTACTAGGTCATTGAAACTTGGTTTATAGTTGCACCTATAGATGTTCATCACCGTGCACTGAAACTTGGTTTATAGTTACACCTATGGATGTTCATCACCGTGCACTGAAACTTGGTTTATAGTTGCACCTATGGATGTTCATCACTGCACTGAAACTTGGTTTATAGTTACACCTATGGATGTTCATCACCGTGCACTGAAACTTGGTTTATAGTTACACCTATGGATGTTCATCACCGTGCACTGAAACTTGGTTTATAGTTACACCTATGGATGTTCATCACCGTGCACTGAAACTTGGTTTATAGTTACACCTATGGATGTTCATCAATGTGCACTGAAACTTGGTTTATAGTTACACCTATAGATGTTCATCACCGTGCACTGAAACTTGGTTTATAGTTGCACCTATGGATGTTCATCACCGTGCACTGAAAAGGTTTATAGTTGCACCTATAGATGTTCATCACCGTGCACTGAAAAGGTTTATGGTTACACCTATAGATGTTCATCACCGTGCACTGAAAAGGTTTATGGTAGGTGAGACATTCAATTCTGCGGAATCCTTATTTTCAGTCCCCTACTGGTCCAACCGGAGGGGGCTATAAGTTTCATCGCCATCCGTCTGTCTGTCTGTCTGTCTGTCTGTCTGTCCATCTATCTGTCCCTCATATAGTTTTCCGGATGTTTTGTTTTACAGAAGGCCTTGAGATATTAACCTGAAATTTTGTGTATAGCTTTATCATGTACTGTTACAGATCAGGTGTGACTTGCATGGCGATTTACCAATTTTTGACCAGAGTTATGGCCCTTGAACTTGGGCAATGTGAAAATTTGTTTAGGTCAGGTCAGATAGGGGATATGTATTGCTTTAGCAGTACTCTCAAAATGCTTTTGAAAGAGGTTTTGAAAATTATCTTTGGATGCATTCACACTGGTACATACTTAAACATATGTAATGTTGGTGAGGTACATGTCATTATTTTATTGATTTTTAAAATATTTTTTACTTAGATATTAAGTTTTAACATATAGGTAGCTTTTTAAAAGAAGCAAGAATGTGGGGGGGGGGGGAGCAGGGGGGGGGGGAATAATCCATCTCATCCTGAGGTAAGTAGGCTACAGTACTACCAAGATCGCATCGTGCCCCAGTTTGATATGAACCCAGTATGGAAAAGATTTATACCCTGAAGCCCTAATCAGTGGGTCATCGAATGCTGGCTTCATTGGTGGAAGAGAAATTGTGTATTCATCACAGATAAAAGAACTCGATTCCATACCAGTTAATTATTTCTGCCACTGGTTATTTGCAAACGTCTTGCCATTTTGAAGTTTTCCATTAATTCTCGGATCGCTGCTTTGTTGAGACTGATCAACAATAGATAAAATAAAGCCGGTTCAAATTGTCATATATGTCATTTTGCGTATTTGTACAGTGGTAATATCCAGCGTGATAATAAAAACTGATATTTCTGTCATTTCATTGTATTGGTTATATAGCAGATTGATGCCAGTGCACTGATGAACCGCATCAATGAGCAAATATAACGGTAATTGTTGTGTATGGCATTTGGGATGGGATGTAGCCCAGTGGTAAAGCACTCGCTTGACGCATGCTCGGTCTGGGATCGATTTCCGTCGGTGGGTCTATTGAGCTATTTCTCGTTACAACCAGTGCACCACTTGGCTGTGGTATGTGCTATTCTGTCTATGGGATAGTGCATGTAAAAGATCCCTTGCTACTAATAGAAAACATGTAGCAGGTTTCTTCTCTTGACACTATGGCCCATATTTATAAAGGTGTTTTAACGTAAAAACATGTTTCAAAAAAATAAAACAAAGTTTTAAGAAAAATAAATATTTACAAATATGTTTTAACTTTAAAGCACTGCTACTAAAACATGTTTTTACATCCATATTTATAAAAGTATTTTAATGTTAAAACATGTTTTAAAGTATCCTAAAACACGTTTTAGTTAAAACAGTGAAGAGGTACGTCTAACTCAATCACGTGTTTGGACTCGCTTCAACATTTTGGGACATGAAACATGGACGTACTCCGACAACTACAACATCTTCAATGTGTTCAGGATATCAACTACAACCGTGCAATGAGACGAGAGTGTGTTTTCAGAGATCGTGACAATCCATTTGACCGTTTGTCTGATGAGTCTTTTCGAATACGATTTTGTCGGAGCAAAAATACAGTTCGCGTTGTAACCGACATGGTCCACGAGTAAAAAAAAAAGTATGTGTGGCAATCTACCCATATATCCCGAGGTACATTCCCCTTCCCCACATCCGACATATATTTCGTAAGACCAGCGCATTCCTGATATTGCGTATATGTGGACACTTTAAAACAGTACTCTAAAACAATGTTTTACGTGAAACAGTGTTTTTTCTTAAAACAGTTTTTATGATATTGATTTAAAATGTGTTTTAGGTTAGAACATGTTTTAGTTAAAATATGTTTTACCTAAAACACCTTTATAAATGTTTGACATCCAATAGCCGATGATTAATAAATCAGTGTGCTGTCAGGGCTAGCCGAACTAGCGATTTGTGAATTTTAAAAACAGTTGCAAATGTTATTTTAATTTGACAAACAAATTTCCAGTATTAATTGATATTTTGTTACAGAATAACTGGGCATCTATAAATGTTTGGAAGTTTAAAATATAATTTGACAAACAAATTTCCAGTATTAATTGATATTTTATTACAGAATAACTTGGCATCTATAAATTTGGAAGTTTAAAAGATAATTTGGCCAGATTTTCTACTGACCCACAGCTAGTCCTTGCTCTAGTGGTGTTGTTAAATAAACGTTTTATACCATTAAAGCAGAATGTAGTCTAGTGGTTATAAACGTTTTATACCATTAAAGCAGAATGTAGTCTAGTGGTTATAAACGTTTTATACCATTAAAGCAGAATGTAGTCTAGTGGTTATAAACGTTTTATACCATTAAAGCAGAATGTAGTCTATTGGTTATAAACGTTTTATACCATTAAAGCAGAATGTAGTCTATTGGTTATAAACGTTTTATACCATTAAAGCAGAATGTAGTCTAGTGGTTATAAACGTTTTATACCATTAAAGCAGAATGTAGTCTAGTGGTTATAAACGTTTTATACCATTAAAGCAGAATGTAGTCTAGTGGTTATAAACGTTTTATACCATTAAAGCAGAATGTAGTCTAGTGGTTATAAATGTTTTATACCATTAAAGCAGAATATAGTCTAGTGGTTAGAATGCTTATGTTTTGGGTGCCAAGTCAGATTTCTTCTGTCAACCTATCATTATTACCCATATGGTTAAACATATCTTGGTTCATGTCAAAGTGTTCTGTCCGTCTAGAACATTAATTTAAAAACAAGTTTAGTGATATAAATTGAAATCAATTAATGGTTAATAGAATATTAAACTCGCTACCATTTCGTATCAAGTTTATTTCCCTCGTGAAATAATTTTCATTATCACCCGTTATAAAGGTCATGACATTTGAAAATTATTTCACTCGAGACATAAACATGATAACGAAATGGAAGCTTGTTTTAAAATCCTATAAATATTTTACTATTATTTAATAATTTTCAGTGTCATCCGCTAAAGCTCGTGACAATTGAACATTATTTCACTCAGGACATAAAAATGATATGAAATAGAAGCTTGTTTAATATCCTATAAATATTTTACCATTATTTCTGTTTATTTGATCACCAGTGCGGAACGTGCAGTATTATTGAGATGTCCATCCACAGTGTTTCTACCAGAAAGAAAGTTTTGGGTATGGTGCTATAAAATGCAACCACAGTCAACAGGGGGTATGGGGGGGGGGGGGGGGGGAGCCTCCCTCAGAAAGGAAATGGGTTTAAGTTTAGGGTTAGGGTTAAGAAAATCATACAGTATTTAATACAGTAAAGAGTAATTAATTTGGTCAAAAGGTTAACTTAAAAAAATAAAATATGCAAAACGATTTGGGTATGGCACCATACCCGTTTTACAATCTGGCAGAAACCCTGATCCATCTGTCTGTCCTTGAACCTTTTGTTATTGTATGGATCTGTGTGTTTTTGTATCTCCTTCACAAAGTGAAAAGGCAAGTTGTATGGATCTGTGTGTTTTTGTATCTCCTTTACGAAGTGAAAAGGCAAGTTATATGGATCTGTGTGGTTTTGTATCTCCTTCACGAAGTGAAAAGGCAAGTTGTATGGATCTGTGTGTTTTTGTATCTCCTTCACGAAGTGAAAAGGCAAGTTGTATGGATCTGTGTGGTTTTGTATCTCCTTCACGAAGTGAAAAGGCAAATTGTATGAATCTGTGTGGTTTTGTATCTCCTTCACGAAGTGAAAAGGCAAATTGTATGGATCTGTGTGGTTTTGTATCTCCTTCACGAAGTGAAAAGGCAAGTTGTATGGATCTGTGGTTTTGTATCTCCTTCACAAAGTGAAAAGGCAAGTTGTATGGATCTGTGTGGTTTTGTATCTCCTTCACAAAGTGAAAAGGCAAGTTGTATGGATCTGTGTGGTTTTGTATCTCCTTCACCAAGTGAAAAGGCAAGTTGTATTGATCTGTGTGGTTTTGTATCTCCTTTACGAAGTGAAAAGGCAAGTTGTATGGATCTGTGTGTTTTTGTATCTCCTTTACGAAGTGAAAAGGCAAGTTGTATGGATCTGTGTGTTTTTGTATCTCCTTTATGAAGTGAAAAGGCAAGTTGTATGGATCTGTGTGGTTTTGTATCTCCTTCACGAAGTGAAAAGGCAAGTTGTATGGATCTGTGTGGTTTTGTATCTCTTTCACGAAGTGAAAAGGCAAGTTGTATGGATCTGTGTGGTTTTGTATCTCCTTCACGAAGTGAAAAGGCAAGTTGTATGGATCTGTGTGGTTTTGTATCTCCTTTACGAAGTGAAAAGGCAAGTTATATGGATCTGTGTGTTTTTGTATCTCCTTTACGAAGTGAAAAGGCAAGTTGTATGGATCTGTGTGTTTTTGTATCTCCTTTACGAAGTGAAAAGGCAAGTTGTATGGATCTGTGTGGTTTTGTATCTCCTTCACCAAGTGAAAAGGCAAGTTGTATTGATCTGTGTGGTTTTGTATCTCCTTTACGAAGTGAAAAGGCAAGTTGTATGGATCTGTGTGTTTTTGTATCTCCTTTACGAAGTGAAAAGGCAAGTTGTATGGATCTGTGTGTTTTTGTATCTCCTTTACGAAGTGAAAAGGCAAGTTGTATGGATCTGTGTGTTTTTGTATCTCCTTTACGAAGTGAAAAGGCAAGTTGTATGGATCTGTGTGTTTTTGTATCTCCTTTACGAAGTGAAAAGGCAAGTTGTATGGCTCTGTGTGTTTTTGTATCTCCTTCAAGAAGTGAAAAGGCAAGTTATAGCTATTACTTTTACAATGTCAACAACATCGTCAACTTTTGCATTAAAATTGAAATGTAAAGGTTTTGTGCTTGGATCAGTTTCTTACATGGAGTTCTACATGAAGGTCAATGAAACTTGGTTTATAGCTGCACCTGTGGATCTTGATGACTATGCACCAAATTTTGTTTATGCAATTCTCGTTATTGTATGGATCTTATTACTGCATTTTTTTTAAACTGTTATTGTATTATATAATATATCTAGCTCTTTGCTGGTGGCACGTGGGCTAATATGTTTGTTTTGACATGCATGTGATAACTGGTTTAACGGTGAGTTGATTGGGTGGTAAAGACCCCTTGTGGCTATTTGTAGGTTTTTTTTCTCAGGAAAGCGAACGGAAACAAATGTTTGATGACACCAAGCATATTAGTTAGAGCACTTTGTAAACTATGATGTTTTGGTGTCTAATATAAGGCTATTTAGGCATTGAATTGGGGGTAGGGGAGGGAGGGTGGTAGAATTCTGTCAGAATCCAAAAAATTATATAATACAGATATTTGGGCACTCTTGTTACATAATCTTATGCTTCTGAGCCAAAATCTAGGATTCACAGAAGGAATGAATCCTTCTAAATTTACAGCATGTGATTCATTATTAGTGAAAAGAGAAACAGGAAACGTGTTGCCATCACATAGGTTATTCTTACTGATAATGCAGCAAGGGATCTTTTTATATATGCACTTTACCCTATAGGCATGATTATACATACACAGCTTTTGATGTACAGTTTGGGGGGTATTGGTTGGGATGGGGGGAGTCAAGTATTTCCTGGACTCGGGTGCTTGTGAAGATGTGGGGTGGGGGGGGATATGGCAATAGGTCTTTGAATTGATTTTTTTTTTTTTTTCCAACATCAGCAGGATTGATTGCCAGGTACCAATCCGGGGGAAGGGTGTGTGCTTTCGAGAAGTGCATACTCTCCCTTTTTTGGGAGTGTGTGCACCCCTCGGCAGCACACACACCCTCCCCCCAGATTGGCACCTGGCAATCAATCCTGCCCGTGCTCTACTACAGAACTACATGCCACCCCTTTTCTTGATGAAGCTGAAGAAAGTGTGTTTAAATTACTATATTACGTTAGACACCGTACAATATTAGTTCCTTCCTTCCTTTCCTTTGAGTAGTGTGGGTTGTGAGTCGCATTAAGAAAAACTATCACATTGCCCTCTGCTGGTACCCAGCAGGAAGTCAATCAACTTGAGTTACTTACGTGTGTATCGTGACTGTCCTTAGGAATGAGAGAAATAGGTCACGATCAATACATCTACTGTAATGGAATTATGTTGGTCAGTTTGCTTCATCGGTGTTAATAAGAGATATCTTTTGTCTTGTCGCATCTGTGGTTTAACCGCGTTGATGGTGTGCTGACAGACAACAGTAGGTGCCAGGATTAACACACCTCTGATAGTTATTATAAACCCTCAGTTATTACATATTTGTTATAAGACTTCAGTTATTACCTGCATTAAACGTATGAGTGGGTGGGATTTTGTTAAGTCGGTAGAGCGTTCACCTGAGGTGGGTGGGTCGCAGTCCTTGGTTGTTGAAAATTAACGACTGCATGGAAGCCACTGCCATGTTTTTAATTTTTATTGTTTTAATAAAAGGACCTTCATATCAGCTAAATGAGCTATGAAAACTGTTGATTTTTGTAAACAGTGGAAGTAAATATACCCATCTATTTTATGTGTGCCATTTGTTGAGTGTAACGTGCGCTGTTTTTCACACTCGTCAGATTGAAATTACATGCGCTGTACGAGCGCGATCACACCCGCGCACCTTAAAAAGCAATGTCTGGGGTCGGTCAGTCAAACCTCCTCAGTCGACTCGTTGAATTTTCCCCAATCTAAAGTAGTATATCAAAGGCTGTGATATGTGCTATCCTGTCTGTAGAAAAATTTATTAAAAAAGATCCCTTGCTGATAATACAAAAATGTTGTAGATTTTTAAAGAAAACTATGTTCCAGAATGACCAGATGATTGACAGCCAATAGCCGATGATTAATTAATCAATGTGCTCTAGTGGTGTCGTCAAAGAAAACAAACTTATAGAATCAGAAATAACAAGCATTACAGATATTACATCTTCATTAAAGTCGAAATGTCAGGAATATTGTTATACATGTATTTATATTAAAGTTTGTTAGATAAAAAACCAATACCCCCCCCCCCCCCCCCCCCCCCCCCCCCCCCCCCCCCAAGTTTTACCCTGTTTTTATCACTTGATTGAAAAAACCCGTTTTACCCTGTTTTTATCACTTGATTGAAAAAACCTCAGTTTTACAATTTTTATCACTTGATTGAAAACCCCCCAGTTTTACCCTGTTTTTATCACTTGATTGAAAACCCCCAGTTTTACCCTGTTTTTATCACTTGATTAAAAAAAACCCCAGTTTTACCCTGTTTTTATCACTTGATTGACACCCCCCTAGTTTTACCCTGTTTTTATCACTTGATTGGACCCCCCCCCCCCCCTCAGTTTTACCCAGTTTTTATCACATGATTGAAAGTTCAGTTCATGAAAATGGACATTACGTTAGCAGGGATCGAAACTTGCCGCAAAATATGGTGGCCCAAAAACAAATATCTGGGCCACTAAAATTTCATTTTCAGTGGCCCAAAGTTACTTTAGACAGCCCAAACACAAAATATTCATCAATGTTTATAATATAAATGAATGTTGGCAAATTACAGTAAGCCAATACGTTCAGTTTTGCAACCCACTAGCACAATTTTAATGTGGAATAAATATATGCCATACAATTATTAATAGTAGGTAATATATTATAGAAAGAAGATCGCCCAAATAACATTCTTCGGGCGACTAACGCCATTATTAATATTTAAGTTGCCCAAACAGAGCTTTTGTCACATTTGGCGACCTGGCCACTGGCCGTTTCAAGCCCTGGTTAGGTTAATCTGGGGACCTGTAAGACATCTGTATAAAGTTACAATAGAGTGAACGGAGAGTCTGTGACATTGAAATGGAGAGATGCCCTCTAAACTAAACTAGAGCTCGTCTCCATAACCATTAGGGGCAGGACATAACCCAGTGGTAAAGCGTGACCTTAATGCATGGTCGGGTCTGGGATCGATCCCCATCGGTGGGACCATTGGGCTATTTCTCATTCCATCCAGTGCACCACAACTGGTATATCAAAGGTCGTGTATATAAAAGATCTCTTTCTACAAATGGAAAAAAGGTAGCGGTTTTCCTCTCTAAGACTGTCAAATTGACTAAATGTTTGACATCCAGTAGCAGATGATTAATAAATCAATATGCTCTAGTGGTGTTGTTAAACAAAACAAACTTTAACTTTTCACATGTTAACTTGTGGGTAGGTAGCTTTGATGCTGATAAGACACCTCTGTGTGGGCTGAAAGTGTGGGCTGTTTACACGTGATATACGTGCGCTAGTATACATGTGGTAATACACATGTGGTAGTATGCGTGTTGTTCTCGTGCTTAGATCCGTGTTGTGAGTCAGTGGAGAGACAGGACAACACCTTACTCTTATTAACAGCTATTTTGAGAACCAGCAGGAAATGCATCGGATATTAATAATTACAAGTAAGAAATAAGATGCTGGGTTGGGCATACCTCTAGACTTTGTTTGATGGATAAAATGGTCACTGCAATGAAGTGGACACCTGCACCCATGACAGGCATGCGCTACAACATCTTGCTCTGAATATGTATGTTAAACCCTCTGACCATGTAAATTAAAAAAAGTTGTTGCTAATAATAATTATCTGAATTTAAATTATAAATAATAATATAAATGTGGTCTAGAGGTGTCATTTAAAAAAAAAGCTTTAAACTTTTTTTTTTTTTTTTTTTTTTTTTAATTGTTACTGTTTTTCACAATTTTATTTGATTCATGTATACAGTATAAGTATAATTTTGAGCAAAATGTTTTAATATGACAGACCACAACATACATGTAACTCGATGGTTTATGTTTGTGTGCTGATAAGGTTTTAAAAAAAAAAATGTTTCCGGTTTCCCGACCTATTCTAATTTTATGTAGTGACCCTGAAATGTTTTGAAGCAAAAAAAAAAAAATCATGATACTTGATTTTTTTGCAATCAGCAAACTAGATCCGGAACACCTCAGCCGATTACGGCTTCTTGATTTGATTCGATTAAAAAAAACAAAAACAAAAACACCTACCTACATGTACCTACTTATCTTTTTTTTTTTCAAGGATGAAACCTAACACACATTTTTTTTTAAAGGAATAATTTACATTCCAATAGCTGCATGTGTTTGAATATACTTCACCTTGTGAATCACATTATCAGTTGTTACTTCAGAATATATCTGATGTTTCATTGACCATGTTGTCCTACCAATCACTGGCTAATCCACAGTGTTCGCTGTATCTGGTTTGTGTATGGTTTGATGTGGGTGAATTTAATTACCTGAGTTCCAACTGGTTGCTACCTGCGCTGCTCGTCCATGGATAGCTATTTCAGCCTGTTTACAAACACACGCAGTGACTACGGGATTTCATCAATGGCAGGGTAATCATAGTGACTAGTCTGCATTGTGTATTTTTACGACATGTCTGAATACCGGCTGAAGATTAATTGTTACTTTACAAGTATGCTTATTTTTCCCAGGGTATTTTTTATTACAGTTGTCACCGTTATATAAATGCATAAAAATAGGATAATAATGACCCAGGTAGATAAAAAAAACACCAAAAAAACAGGCTAGCAAAGCTGAAAATATTAATATCTTGTTCTGTTCACCGTTAGGTAAAATAAGCATAGAAATTGGTTATAATGAGCCAGGTAGATTAAAAAAACAACAAAAAAAACCCAGGCCAGCAAAGCTGAAAATATTAATATCTCGTTTTGTTCGTTGTTAGGTAAAATAAGCATAGAAATTGGTTATCATGACCCAGGTAGATAAAAAAAAATAAGGCCAGCATGGCTGAAAATATTAATATCTTGTTTTGTTCATTGTTAAGTAAAAGCATAGAAATTGGTTATAGTGACTGGAGCATTGAAAAACCAAGATAGCAAAGCAGATAATATTAAAAGCTGGTCTTTTATTACTTGTTTACTTTGTGTATTAGGTGTTGTTTTTGTTGTTGTTATTGTTGTTCATAGCTATTAGGCTATCACCAACCCCTGCAATTGCCCACGCCAATCGGCAATGCCGTGCAGATAGCCGTGGAGTTTTTCATTCTCCACAGCACTTTTGGGGGGGCTGCATGTGGACTACATTACAGTTTTTTCCCACTACTTGTTATTTTGCCGTGGACGTTTTCTTAAGTACAGGGGTTGTATCACACTATTATTACCGTATGTTAAATGGATGCATCAGAATGTTACTTTCAGTTCAATATTCAGGAGGTTAATGTGCATATGACAAGTTGTACAATGTATTAGGTGTTGGTTTTGTTGTTGTTATTGTTGTTGATAGCCATTAGGCTATCACGCTGTTATAGTTACCGTATGCTAGATGAGTGCATCAGAATGAACATTTCACTTCAATATTCATGAGGCTGATGTGCATACGGCCAGTTGATTGGCTGAAGCCTTGCGTGCAGTGCGCTGCTGTCTGTCGAGGCGTTCATGATAATACACGAGCACCGTGCAGTAAACCGTGTCAGCAGACAGCGATGTTGTTGTCGTTACCTGTCCACAGCCAACTGTTGGGATTATTACTCTCCGTTTAGCCGCTCGCTCCTACCTAGTGCTGGCCTCGGCTCTCACTGGCTTCACTGACTGCTACTGCTACCAGTGAATGAATGCATAGAGGACCATCTATCTGTCGGGTCGGGCTCTACTTCCTTTGTTCAGTGCCACCACTGTAACTTGGCCTCTGATTCCTTGGCACAGTATCGAGTATTGCCGCACCGCGCTCTGTCGATAGGGAAGCCAGCAGAATCATCTTCTCCTGTAGGAAGTATTTTCGTACGCTATTCACCCCAAGCAGCCGATTCAATGTGTACGGCAGTGGCCGACTGTAGAACTATGGCCAGTCCTTCGGATTTTAGAATTCCATTTCCGCAAATTAGAGCACCCGATCGGAAATTCCATGACGGTTATTTATCATCGGCTTTCTCGGGCCTCAGGTCCCGGTACTGGTAAGAGATTAAACTAAATAATAATAATAACAACAGCAATCATTATTGGTAATTTTGTGAAAAATATATTTAGCCTCATAGATAGATATTAATTAGTTTTCATAAATGTGTTTTTAACTAAATAAAAGATTGTTATTATTTCAGTTATAGTAATATTTAATTCTTGTCTGTTTTTTTTCTTCAAATTATATGCATTTTTATTTGCATGTTTGACAGTTACATGTACATGTTGAATAGTTTTATTTGTACTGGAAGTGTTCCTTATATCTTGTGGTTTCAAACAAATGTACCACACAGAATTGGTGGATTTGAAAACGTAAACACACCACACAGAAATATAATTTGTGGATTTGAAAATGTAAACATATAACAGAGAAATATTTGTGGATTAGAAAATGTAAACACCACACAGAAATATCATTTGTGGATTTGAAAATATAAACACACCACACAGAATTGGTGGATTTGATAATGTAAACACCACACAGAAATATCATTTGTGTATTTGAAAATGTAAACATAGAAATATGTTGATTTGAAAATGTAAACACCACACAGAAATATCATTTGTGGATTTGAAAATGTAAACATACCAGATAGAATCGGTGGATTTACAAATGTAAACACACCACACAGAAATATTATTTGTGGATTTGAAAATGTAAACATACCAGACAGAATTGGTCGATTTGAAAATGTAAACACCACACAGAAATATCATTTGTGGATTTGAAAATGTAAACTTACAACACAGAAATATCATTTGTGGATTTGGAAGCATACATGTAAATATACCATATACAGAAATACCATAAATTTGTGGATTTGAAAACAAATACATCACACTGGCATATCAAAGGCTGTGGTATGTGTTGTCCTGTCTGGAAAAATTAATATTGTGCTTATTGGAAAAATTAATATATTCAGTAGCCGGTGATTAATCTATGTGCTCTAGTGGTGTCATTAAACAAAATACAGCTTTAGCAGGGCAATATGAATTGCTGTGTATCAGATCGATTCTGTCGGTGGCCCCTTTGGGCTATTTCTCGTTCCAGCCAGTGCTCGACAACTGGTGTAACAAAGGCCATGGTATATACTATCCTGTCTGTGGGATGGTGCATATGAAAGATCTCTTGCTGCTAATTGAAAAGAGCAGCCCATGAGGTGGCGACAGAGGGTTTCCTCTCTCTATATCTGTGTAGTCCTTAACCATATGGTCCAACACCATATAACCGTAAATAACACGTGTCGTTAAATAAAACATTTCTTTCTTTGCGGTGTGTCAGGGACTTTACAGATGGTAGTTTTTAGCCGCTGTATAAAAGCTTATTGCTGCCGGTTGAAGAGGTAATTTTTATGTTTGTTGCAAACGTTACTGGATTATAATTGCTTTAGGCAGGCTCAAAATTTCCATTGATGAACATTTTAAAAGGTGTCAAATTCTTAATTTCGAGCCGTGGTTAAACTGTTGGTGTTTTATTTTTCATCATGTGTTTCCAGGTCTATAACAGTTTAATTTTACATGAACCGATGCATAGTACCATCTTCAGTGTATGTTTTCACTACTCTGTGCACATGCTTTTCACTGATGTACGTACCACTGCTCACCTGAGCTGACCTGTTGACAGTGTATTTCTATAACAGTCCACTCACATAACATGACCCTTTGGCCTTGAACTGTGGGTAATGGATTATCACTTGGACCACTTGAAAAAGATCAATGACTGCTCTTGGACTGTAAAAGTTTGTTTTGTTTAATGACACCACTAGAGCATATTGATTATCAATCATCGGCTATTGGGTGTAAAACATTTGATATTTTTTTTACATATAGTCTTAGAGAGGAACCGTGCAACATTTTTCCATTAATAGCAAGGGATGTTTATATGCACCATCCTATAGACAGGATAACACATACCATGGCCTGTGATGTATAATAATAAGTGGGTGTTAAAGTTATGAGCTTGCCTCAACTTATTATAACATAATTTACTAAATGTAGAATGTAGACAATTACATGTACACATTGAATAAACTTGGGTGTTATCACAATTCAAAGAATCCCTTATGGATGTTAAACAATTTTAAAATCAAACTGCTCCTTGATCTTTTTTTCTTTCTTCAAATACTTTAAATATAAGTTTCAAAAATACAATTCCCCTCCCACTTCCAAATCTGATTTCCTGCAATGAAGGTCAATTTGGAAGGTCTTTGGCTGGATATGTTGTCCCAAAGGCTTTCTGTGGTCAATAGTGACATGCACAGATGTAAATATTGACCCTTGGCCTGGTCTGCAGATAACACAGGGTGCTGCCTTCTGCTACAGCAGGTGTTTTCCCATTCACAAGAAAACTGTCCAATGTTTTTCCTCATCTTCTTCAATCCAATGCTGTCCCCGTCTTCTACAGTCCAATGCTGTCCCCGTCTTCTACAGTCCAATGCTGTTCATGTATTCTACAGTCCAATACTATTCCTGTATTCTACAGTCCAATGCTGTCCCTGTCCTGTCTTCTACAATCCAATGTTTTCCCTGTCTTCTACAGTCCAATGTTTTCCCTGTCTTCTACAGTCCAATGTTGTCCCTGTCTTCTACAGTCCAGTGTTTTCCCCGTCTTCTACAGTCCAGTGTTTTCCCCGTCTTCTACAGTCCAATGGTGTCCCCGTCTTCTACAGTCCAATGTTGTCCCCGTCTTCTACAGTCCAATGTTGTCCCCGTCTTCTACAATCATCTACAGTCCAGTGTTTTCCCCGTCTTCTACAGTCCAGTGTTTTCCCCGTCTTCTACAGTCCAGTGTTTTTCCCATCATCTACAGTCCAGTGTTTTCCCCGTCTTCTACAGTCCAGTGTTTTCCCCCGTCATCTACAGTTCAGTGTTTTTCCCGTCATCTACAGTCCAGTGTTTTCCCCGTCATCTACAGTCCAGTGTTTTCCCCATCATCTACAGTCCAGTGTTTTCCCCATCATCTACAGTCCAGTGTTTTCCCCGTCTTCTACAGTCCAGTGTTTTTCCCATCATCTACAGTCCAGTGTTTTCCCCATCATCTACAGTCCAGTGTTTTCCCCGTCTTCTACAGTCCAGTGTTTTTCCCATCATCTACAGTCCAGTGTTTTCCCCCCGTCTTCTACAGTCCAGTGTTTTCCCCATCATCTACAGTCCAGTGTTTTCCCCATCTTCTACAGTCCACTGTTTTCCCCATCTTCTACAGTCCACTGTTTTCCCCGTCTTCTACAGTCCAGTGTTACAGTTGTTATTTCCCCCAGTTTTCTACAGCCCAGTGTGAACTGGTCAGCAGATGAAGTACCCGTGTCCTCAATTCCTCAGCTTCAGTCTGTTGTCCCATCCTTTTGTTAATACCAAGTTGGCCCTAACCTTGGGCTGTTACAGTTGTTTTCCCCAGTTTTCTACAGCCCAGTGTGAACTGGTCAGCGGATGAAGTACCCTTGTCTCTGAAGAGTCCTAATTATTCTGTATGCAAGTGACTGCGGGCAGAATGGGGAGATAATATTTGTACAGCAAGCATTTCGAGTCGTGTTCATATTTACTCTGTAGCTATCCATCAGCACCGTGGTGTGTTCAGTATTGACTATTAATATGCCAGTACATTGATCGCTATCAGAAACGCTTTTATTTTAATGATAGGAAAATATTTATCAAGGCTGGTGCAGAAACTCAGAACGTTATTGACTGCAGTGTTTTGTGGATGTATCTTTTAAAAACGTCTTATTTGATGTCTTTTCAGTCGGAAATTGCACGTATGTGGCTCTTTATTAAAAAACAACAATTATGCATTATTCTGTCTGTGAGGGACGGGGGGATATAGCCCACTGGTAAAGCGCTCACTTGATGTGTGGTCGGTCTGTGAGGGACGGAGGGATATAGCCCACTGGTAAAGCGCTCACTTGATGTGTGGTCGGTCTGTGAGGGACGGGGGGATATAGCCCACTGGTAAAGCGCTCACTTGACATGTGGTCGGTCTGTGAGGGACGGGGGGGGGGGGGGGTATAGCCCACTGGTAAAGCGCTCACTTGATGTGTGGTAGGATCATATTTGTAGGATGATGCATATAAAAGATTCCTTGCTACCAATGAAAAATGTATCGGGTTTCCTCTCGAATACTGCATGTCAAAATTTTATATGCATCATGCCATGCCACAGACAGCTAGGGTAGTACATATTTGTATGAAGGGATCTTTTATATGCATCATGCCATCTCACAGACAGCTAGGGTAGTACATACTTGTATGAAGGGATCTTTTATATGCACCATGCCATCCCACAGACAGCTAGGGTAGTACATATTTGTATGAAGGGATCTTTTATATGCATCATGCCATCCCACAGACAGCTAGGGTAGTACATACTTGTATGAAGGGATCTTTTATATGCATCATGCCATCCCACAGACAGCTAGGGTAGTACATACTTGTATGAAGGGATCTTTTATATGCATCATGCCATCCCACAGACAGCTAGGGTAGTACATACTTGTATGAAGGGATCTTTTATATGCATCATGCCATCCCACAGACAGCTAGGGTAGTACATACTTGTATGAAGGGATCTTTTATATGCATCATGCCATCCCACAGACAGCTAGGGTAGTACATACTTGTATGAAGGGATCTTTTATATGCATCATGCCATCCCACAGACAGCTAGGGTAGTACATATTTGTATGAAGGGATCTTTTATATGCAACATGCCATCCCACAGACAGCTAGGGTAGTACATATTTGTATGAAGGGATCTTTTATATGCATCATGCCATCCCACAGACAGCTAGGGTAGTACATATTTGTATGAAGGGATCTTTTATATGCACCATGCCATCCCACAGACAGCTAGGGTAGTACATATTTGTATGAAGGGATCTTTTATATGCATCATGCCATCCCACAGACAGCCAGGGTAGTACATACTTGTATGAAGGGATCTTTTATATGCATCATGCCATCCCACAGACAGCTAGGGTAGTACATATTTGTATGAAGGGATCTTTTATATGCATCATGCCATCCCACAGACAGCTAGGGTAGTACATATTTGTATGAAGGGATCTTTTATATGCATCATGCCATCCCACAGACAGCTAGGGTAGTACATATTTGTATGAAGGGATCTTTTATATGCATCATGCCATCCCACAGACAGCTAGGGTAGTACATATTTGATAAAACCAGTTGTGGTGCACTGACTGGAAGGAGCTATAGCCCAATCGGCCCACCGACATGAATCGATCCTAGACCGACATGCGTCAACAAGTGAGCACTTTACCACTGGGCTATGTCCACCAAAGCACATTGCCCCCTCTGTACGCCCCACCCCCTTGTTGTGGGTAAGTGCACATAAAAGACCTGTACATGTTTATCTTCATCATTATCACCAGTGGCTGTGTTTGGAATCTCTAGAAAACAGTGTGATGACTGTGCACAATGGATGTACCTTTTGATCTAAAAGTGTTTGTGGACGAAACTGAACAAACAAAGCACCCAGCAGAGTCACCTGTCGTCAGTCAATGTTGTCACCTCGGTTGACCTTGGGACACTAGTCTGTTGTAGGATGTGTGTCCCAGTAGATAAGTTTTTGTTTTTATTGTACTCCCAGTGAGGTGAACGTCCTCCGCAGTTGTTCCTCACAACCTCCTGGTCATGTTGACAGTGTTTGACCCAGATTTCACACTGCTGCTGTTTTCATTGCCATACAGTCGCTTTCCCAGATCACTAAAAATAGCTGCCGGCTTTTTTCTGTTTATGTGAAGAAGAAAAAAAGAATTTATTTTATTTTACTAGAAATGTAGAAAGGAAAGACATTTTAATGACACCTCAGCACATTTTAAACTATGGAAGAAGAAGTTTGTTTTGTTTAATGACACCACTAGAGCACATTAATTAATCATCGGCTATTAGATGTCAGACATTTGATAGTTCTAACATAGTGTCAGAGGAATCCCGCAATATTTTTCCCATTAGCAGCAAGGGCTCTTTAATATGTGCTGTAAACAGAACAGCACATACCACGGCCTTATAAAGGGTGATCAATGTTGTTAACTATCACAGGGCTCACCCTGTGTATGACCAAGTTAGCCAATTGCTAATTTTTAATCAAAGTGGCTACAACATTTAGTTTTTGGCTAATAAAATATTTCTTAAATTAACCACATTTTAATAATTTTCAAGGAAATACTCGACATACATATACATATCTCAAAATTGGCTAAACCAAAATTTACTGCAGTGTGAGCCCTGCTATCAGATCTCTCCTACCACTTAGCTATTTGGTGTCTTACATACAGACCTTTCCGTTTAAAGGGAGCTGTCACTCCGTCTCCCTGTCGCTCCATGAGACTAGTTCAAAGAATGATTTTTAGCTCCCTGTAGCAATTTTTTGTTTTTGTTTTTAAATTAGTACTACAAAAGGATTAAATGTCAGTGCACAATATGGTAATATCTTAAATTGCTCCCCATAATCAAGGGAGAATTTTAATTGTCTTCCTATAATCAAAGTTAGTGGAGAATCTTAAATGTCTCCCTATAATCAAAGTTAGGGGGAAATCTTAAATGGCTCCCATGATCTTAAGTTATGGGAGAAATTAATCATTGCCCTCAATTTTTTGTTCACAGCAAGGTATGTACATAAGATTATTTTTATTGTTTGGAGAATGTGCTGGTCATCATACTGGTATTGTATATGTTTTGATGACAGCGCTACGAAAACACGAATATCCATTACCGAGTTTGTCATAAAAGAACAATACTAGTCTACACAATGCACTGGTATTCCTTGTGTGACATGTGCATCCGATTAACTCGCACGGAGTCAACACGATGAATAGAACACCGTGTTTTCTCTTCTTTCACTCAAAGCAATGTTGGGTTTCCGCTAAAATATATCCCGTGTTTGTGTTTTGCGAAAAAAATCTGAGTCATAGAACACCTTTTTGTGACTAGTGTAAATAGTTGAGGTTAGAAATGGTACCGATCACTTGTGCAATGATGAAAACCATGAAGAAAAAGTCAATAAACGGTAAAGTAAAACATAGTAATACAGCTTCAGATGAAATTTGTTGAGAATATTGTTAACAAGTGGGGTTTTTTTTCCAACTTACATAAACAAAATTATCTGGTATAAGCTAATTCATTTGTTCCCATTTGATGCAAACAGACTATAGTCTATATACACTATGAATAATCTGCAGATGATTTTAGGTGTTTTGAAATGGGCAATATGCAGGAAATAACAGAAATACATCTATTATAACTAGACTTGTAACAGAAACCAAATTTAGCACAACACTGTCAGTCTTTTTTTTCCTTTGTTGCCAGTATCTGACCGTGACCTTGTTATTTTTCCCTTCCACACTGCTGGGTAATGAAAACTCTTCCAAGTATGAAATGCAATTACCAGCGAAATGACAACAACAGACTCTCTAGCCCGGCAGAGAACAGTTGTTCCAGCCTAACTCGGCCAATTCGGGTCACAGACCTAGATATAGTGGGATTCTTACCACTCTGGTCCATCCGCACTGTCAGTGGTTTTCCCAATGGATCTGTTGCATTCTCTTTAGCTGCACAATTGGTATATCAAAGCCTCTGGTATGTGCTATCCTGTCTGTGGGATAGTGCATATAAAAGATACGTTGCTGCATTAGGAAAAATGTAGCAGGTTTCCTCTGTTGACTACGAGTCGGAATTACCAAATGTTTGACATCCAATAGCCGATGATTAATTAATCAATGTGCTCAAACTTCTTCTCTTAAGCTGGGATCCATTCAACTGATTGGGGGTTTTCTCGTTCCAACCAGTGCACTACAACTGGTCAAAGGCTGTGGTATGTGTTTTCCTGTCTGGGAAAATGCATATAAAATGTCCCTTGCAGCTAATGGAAAAATGTGGCAGGTTTCATCTGATGACTGAGTCAGAATTACCAAATGTTTGACATTCAGTAGCCGATGATTAATTAATCAATGTGCTCTAGTGGGTGTGGTGTGTAGCCCGGTTGTAAAGTGCTCACCAGGTGC
This sequence comes from Gigantopelta aegis, assembly GCF_016097555.1. NCBI lineage: Eukaryota > Metazoa > Mollusca > Gastropoda > Neomphalida > Peltospiridae > Gigantopelta > Gigantopelta aegis. Next base: position 45,453,332 of record NC_054699.1, on the reverse strand, counting down.
ACGGTTGGTCTATAATCGATTCTCACCGGTGGACTCATTGGGCTATTTCTCCTTCCAGCCACAGCACCACGACTGGTGTATGCAAAGCTGTGGTATATGCTATCCAGCCACAGCACCGCGACTGGTGTATGCAAAGCTGTGGTATATGCTATCCAGCCAGAGCACCGCGACTGGTGTATGCAAAGCTGTGGTATATGCTATCCAGCCACAGCACCGCGACTGGTGTATGCAAAGCTGTGGCATATTCTATCCAGCCACAGCACCGCGACTGGTGTATGCAAAGCTGTGGCATATTCTATCCAGCCACAGCACCGCGACTGGTGTATGCAAAGCTGTGGCATATTCTATCCAGCCAGAGCACCGCGACTGGTGTATGCAAAGCTGTGGCATATTCTATCCAGCCACAGCACCGCGACTGGTGTATGCAAAGCTGTGGCATATGCTATCCAGCCACAGCACCACGACTGGTGTATGCAAAGCTGTGGCATATGCTATCCAGCCACAGCACCACGACTGGTGTATGCAAAGCTGTGGCATATGCTATCCAGCCACAGCACCACGACTGGTGTATGCAAAGCTGTGGCATATGCTATCCAGCCACAGCACCACGACTGGTGTATGCAAAGCTGTGGCATATGCTATCCAGCCTGTGGGATGATGAATATAAAAGTCTGCATGTTACAATTACCAACTGTTCAATAGCTGGTGATTAATAAATCAATGTGCCCTAGTGGTGTCATTAAACAAACTTTCTAGTTAGCTACATGTAGCCTATTTCCAATCCGAACATTTCAGTAATTGGTTCCTGGCTGAAAACTGGCAGTCACAGTAGTCTGTTGTGTGTGTGTGTGGAATACTAATTAATTATAACAGGGCGGAATGGGTTTTATACCATGATATTGGCAGCACCTGTCTCCTGGCTTCGGGTTGTGTCTTATCTCAAAATTGGAACTCGTATATGATTTATTTTTATTTTTATCACTTCTCATTCTCAATTGCCATCAGAATAATTGCTTGTTTTGTGAATAGTGCTGGAAAAATAATAGAACTGAAGCAAGGAAAGTCGAGTTTTGAAGAGGCAGTGCATGATCATAGGTTTGTTTATAGGACTATTTGGGGGTGGGGGTGGGTGTCGTAGGTTTATAACACTCTTTAGGAGGGGGTCATTTAGGCAGGTGCAAAATATGGATGAAGCTTATTAGTCCCTACATGTGTAACCAGAGGGGATTATAGGTTTTCTGTCCATCCTTCTGTCTGTCCAACTGTCTCACATATAGTTTTCTGTCCATCCTTCTGTCTGTCCAACTGTCTCACATATAGTTTTCCAAACAAAAAGAAAATTTGCAATGCCTTAAAAGGACATACCCTAGTTTCAACCCGTGAAAATTAACACTAACTTTAATTAATCTACAAACCTGTAATACATTTGGATAAAGTTATAATTGAGTGAAACATGAGTCTGTGACTTTGAAATGGTGAAATACCCTCTAAAAATAGACTAAAACTCAACTCCATAACACTTACTTCTCAGACGCACGTGCGATTTTAAAAATATGATAAATGCATTTTGTGATATTAAAAACACTAGGATGACCAAAAACATTTTGAATGTACAGAAATTGATAATCTAAACCCTAAAATCTAAGTAAAGTATGATTTCAGTTATCAAAAACGGCTATAATAGTAAAAAAAAAAAAAAAGCCTTAGAGCTTAAAAACTAGGGTATGTCCCTTTAAGACATTGTGCTGAAATTGTGTGTGTAGCCTTATTTTGTACAGTTACACATCAGGGCTGACATTCATGGTCACTTGCCCATCTTTGAACTTAGGAGATTTGTTGGAACTCATAGACGACATATTACACAGTACACACAAAATGCTGGTTCTTTCAATTTTACCCATTTTTAAAAATACAAATAGTTAAGTTGATGTGTTTATTACAATGGCCTGTTCAATGTTAATGCCAGGCAATCACTGAGACCATATTCTGCTGATCAAATCAAATCAAAGTTGAAGTTAAGGTTTGTTTTGTTTAATGACACCACTAGAGCACATTAATTTATTAATCATCGGCTGTTGGATGTGAAACATTTCGTCATTTTGACATAGAGAGGAAGCCCGCTACATTTTTCCATTAATAACAAGGGATCTTTTATACGCATCATCCCACAGACAGGATAGCACATACCACATTCTTTGTTATACCAGTCAGGGTGCACTGGCTGGAACGAGAAATATCCCACAGATGGGGATCGACCCAACACCGACCATGCATCAGGCGAGCGCTTTACCACTGGGCTACGTCCCGTCCCATAAATCAAATCAAATCCTAAGTCTTGTTAACGTTTGCAGTAATTTATTACTGTTATGGAAAGCATTGCAAATATTTACACGTCAGTATTTTGTGTACTTTGTGATTATTTATAGTGTCTTTTAAGTTCAAAATAATTACATCAAACAAATTTGGTGTTTAATCTTACTGATTGTTTTGGGTAGAAAACAGTTTCACTTTCTATGTGTTTTTCTCACAATGTTGGTAATAATACTAGCTTGGTTTTAAAACAAAATGTGACACATACGTGTAATATTCAGGGTTTTATCAGCTGTGTTTCTAGACTCCGATAACCGACACCATTCTCCGCCATTCTCCAAAAGGCTATGTTGTTTTATGTTCCCAATTTTGGAGTAAAAAATTCCAAATCTGAATGTAAATAATTATCATTTTTTATTGTTATATAAAGATATATTTTGAAAACGATTTGTAACTCTTAACAAACACCCCTTCCCTCCACTATAGTGTTTCATAATACAAAATAAATGTATTAATTTGACTTACATGTAGCTTTAATTAATGAGATGTTTTTGAAATGAAATTGAAAATTCCCAATTTTTGGTAAAACAACGCTCAAATTCCTAAAAGCAAAGCCATCGGTGTCAAGTCACATTTGAGAAATAAACCCCCGATGTGAGTAAAATAATTACATTTTATTTGGCCCCAAACCCATAAAGAATAGAATATGAGTAGATCTCTATTGTGTGTGTTGCATATATTATAGGCAGCCTTGCATTGAAGTACATGAAACTAAGCTGATATTTTAATACTAAAGCACTTTATCATAACAGACGTGTTGTCAATAACCCAGCTCATATAGTTTTATGTCCTGTTTTGTTCCGTGTCGCATTACGTATATGTACTTGTAGATGGATTACCCACTGTTGCTAAAGAATAAATCAATGGAAAATTCCAGAGAAAAAATTCATTAGTAGTGGAATATTTTCTGTTCTGGCTGTGAACGCCAATCAATGATGAGCCTGGGGCGGCTATTTTAAGCCCACAGAGCCGTCCCTTTTGAATCTGTCGCAAACGGAGGTGCCAATCTGAATTATCTCTTTTATTTATGAGTAGATAAAGTTTGCCAGCTCTATTGCATTTATTGGTTTGGTGGTTCTCGAGGTCAGTCGAATGTTGCATGTGTCATGTTTGTTTACATGTGTTGTGGTGTTCACAGCTTTAGAAATTAAAGGAAAGGATGGTTTGGTTTGCGACCTGTGTTATTTATGCAGAGGCAGTTACGGAACATCAACAGTCGGCAACATTTACATGAACTATGTAAATTGTATATGGGCTTTGGGGGGGGGGGGTTTGGGGGGGAGATTAGTACTAGTGTAGGGTTTTAAAAGAAACCCCCCAAAAGTTGATTAAAAAATTCCTTTCAAGATTAGTATTTTGATTCCTGTTTTAAAGAGGGTACATATTAGAACGATTCCGATTTGTACACTTGTTAATGTGTTGTTAATTGTGAATGGGGAAATAAAATATTTTTAACATCCTAGCACAGGAAAATATGATTTTATGATAATCCCAGCACAGGAAAATATGATTTTATGATAATCCCAGCACAGGAAAATATGATTTTATGATAATCCCAGCACAGGAAAATATGATTTTATGATAATCCCAGCATAGAAAAATATGATATTATAATAATCCTAGCACACAAAAATATGATTTTATGATAATCCCAGCACATGAAAATATGATTTTAGGATAATCTCAGCATAGAAAAATATGATTTTAGGATAATCCAAGCATAGGAATATATGATTTTATAATACCCCACAGTGTTCAAGATTAATGGTATCCCGATATCCCGGGGATACCAGAATTTAATTTTGGATACCAGACTTCAAGAACCCAGTATCCCACCGGGATACCATATAATACTTCATTCTCAGGTAGGATACCAGATTTTGAAATGTTAGTATCCAACTGGGATACTGCCCAAATTTTTTAATCTCGAACACTGCTCCAGGACATTATTTTTAACGACTGTTGGCAATCAATCATAAGCTATATGTTCCACATGGAATTTGCCTACAGACGGGGCAGTACATACAGTGTCCTTTGGTACTTGTACAACTGAATGGGATCACCCACAAAGCTTGGTCTTGCATAGTATCTCACACAGAAGCTCTAACCACTGACCTATATCCCGCTCCTTGTATCTGAATGTACCTAGCTGAACTTCACGAGGAGCCAAAATGTGTTCAGCTTTATTTATGTTGATAGTTAAGTTCATACTTGTGTGCTGTACCTCAAAATACAGCTGATCTATGAAAAAAACCAGCCAATTTGTAAAGTCTTGCGTTAGGTGATAGAAGATAGGTAATTACTTGTTGGTTGGTTTATCTCATGTGGCAGTCGCCCAGTTCCGCTATCCTCCAATAACTAATAGCTGCAACAGTTCCTCTTCCTGGTTTTTTTTTCTTCTGTTTTTCTTTTTTCTTTTCTTTTTTTTCTCTTTTTTGTTTTCTTTTTTTTTCTTTCTTTTTTCTTTTTTTGTTGTGGAGCTTGACATATGAAAATTCTGTGTGCCAGTTTGTTTAACACTTGAAAATGTTTTGATGAGAGAATTATTTTGAGTAAAAGCTAAACAGTTAATGGAGCTTATCTCTGATAATTGACTGTCTAAGTGTCTGTTGCTGTTTGTCAATCTGTTAAATTTTTGTACTCTGTCTCTTACGTCTTTTTGCTCACTTGCTCTCTCTCACTTTCTCTCTCTCACTATCTTTCTCTCACTATCTTTCTCTCTTTCTCTCTCTCTCTCGACCGACCTTGGTGGCGTCGTGGCAGGCCATCGGTCTACAGGCTGGTAGGTACTGGGTTCGGATCCCAGTCGAGGCATAAGATTTTTAATCCAGATACCGACTCCAAACCCTGAGTGAGTGCTCCGCAAGGCTCAATGGGTAGGTGTAAACCACTTGCACCGACCAGTGATCCATAACTGGTTCAACAAAGGCCATGGTTTGTGCTATCCTGCCTGTGGGAAGCGCTAATAAAAGATCCCTTGCTGCTAATCAGAAGAGTAGCCCATGTAGTGGCGACAGCGGGTTTTCTCTAAAAAATCTGTGTGGTCCGTAACCATATGTCTGACGCCATATAACCGTAAATAAAATGTGTTGAGTGCGTTGTTAAATGAAATATTTCTCTCTCTCTCTCTCTCTCTCTCTCTCTCTCTCTCTCTCTCTCTCTCTCTCTCTCTCTCTCTCTCTCTCTCTCTGTCTCTTTCTCTTTCTCTTTCACTCTTATCTTTTTACTCTTTCAATCTCATTCACTATATTTCTCTCACTATATTTCTTTCTCTTTTTCTCTCTCTCTCTCTGTCTATGTCTGTCTGTGTGTCTCTCTCTCTCTCTCTCTCTCTCTCTCTCTCTCTCTCTCTCTCTCGCTCTCTCTCTCTCTCTCTCTCTCTCTCTCCCTCTCTCATCCTCTTCTCTATTCTCTCTATCCCAAGCAATTGTCACATAATTTTAGTATCCTAAAGTAAGATTTGATCCATCTAACAAGTTAAAAACGACTATGAGACTGACTGCCTACTTAGACATGAATTTAATTCCGTGACAGGTTTTACAGTATGCCTCTATAGCATTACGTTAATTACTTCTTTGCCTGTAAGGTATTTTAGACATTGATTCGACAGATCAGGCTTTGGCAAATTCCTTTGTGATGGTAACCAATTATGTGTGTTTTTACAAGTCTGACGTCGTCCAGTTTAATGCTGATCAATAATGGCGATGCTTGAACCGTGCGGATATGGTCGTATCATCACGTCCTTGACGTCAGTGGCTGATCATAGGTCGGTCAGTCGGCCGTCCATCTGATTTTCAAAGAGCCAGGACACCACATCTCTGCTGAGAATGTTACTTAATTACTCTTAGCTTTGTCCATTGCACAGTTAGATCTATTGATTTTCTAACAGTCAGAACCCATTGGCTATTTTCAAATGTGTTTCCATGAAGCCAAAGCGTTATATATTTTGTGATGCTATTCAATCCTAGATTTGTCACTTGCACAAGTCTAGTTTTATGTAACTTTTGTTTCTCTTTTTTTTTTTTTTCCATTCATTAAATTTAGATCAGTGGTCAATTTACATGGTCATTTTAGGTTACACAAGACCAAATGAATGGCCTAGTTGGATTTGTTTTTGCATGACCTATAAAGGGTTAAAAGATCATTCGTCTATTTATTAATCATTGGCTATTGTACACTGATGTCAAACATTTGATAATTTTGACATATTGTCTTAGAGAGGAAACCTGCTACATGTTTCCATTAGTAGCAAGGGATCTTTTATATGCACCGTCCCACAGACAAGATAGCACATACCATGGCCTTTGATATACCAGTTGTGGTGCCCTGGATGAATCAGAGGTCTGCCTGTCAATGTGGTTTTGTAAAATCTGGAACATATTGGCCATCTTGGAATGTGTTTTCATACTGTCAATGTTGTGTCTGAGTGACTGAACTACACAGTAAATTACACAAAAACACTGACAATGATTTGGTGAAGTTATTTTCCCCAGCAGTCTATCCATTACGCTTTAACAAGGAAAATGAAAACACCACATGATGTTACTTGTTTCAGCATTCCCATCCTTACCATGTTCATAATAACAACTTGTATGCACACATTTTATGCAATTACCCCCTCAACTCTCCCTCCTCCCATAGTAACTGGCTGTCCTGTGTTTTTGTACATGTGTAAACAGGATGTTAAGATTCAGGTACAGGAAGGTGATGGTGGTTTTTAGTACATTTTGTAACATCTTCTTCCAGAGGATTGGCAGCTTGGTACTGTTGTTTAGGCATGCATCAAGTACATACATTTATTTGGTTAAAAATCAGTGTTCTGCTGTAAGCTAAAGGATGGATTTGGAGGGGGGCGATGATCTCCCCTCTGCTGCTTAAAAATATTTTGATGTTTTTCAACCTCCATAGCAAAGCTTCATCTATCAGACTGATTAAAAATGTAGTTTGTTGCACCATACACATAGACACATGTATGCATGTGTGCACACACATGAACATGCACACATGTACACATACACATATACACACGCACGCACACATACCATAATGACACAATCACTGATCAGATAGGGGGCGGGCTTTGGCTCAGTCGGTTGAGGTGCTTGCTGAATTAGGAAAAATATAGCGGGTTTGCTCTGATGACTACGCATCAAAATGACCAATAGCCGATGATTATTAAATCAGTGTGCTCTAGTGGTGTCATTAAACAAAACGAACTTTAACTTTCTTGTTTAAAACTACAAACAGATGTATCCTAGCTGTTTGAAAAGCGACCTATATCAGTGCTGAGCTTGAGCCACCCTGCCAGTGAGTAACGTTGCGGTGGCGGTGTGAAACAAAACAAACGTTTTTCTTGGAACTCCACAGCATTATGCCCTTGATAGAGGATGCCAAGTGGTGTGCCGCCGCCATGCATTGCTGGGTTTCACAAACGTGTGTGCGCGGTCACGCTTGACTGGCTTTCTGCCGCTGCACCGACTGTTCACCTACATGTAATACTTGGGCTGTGAGGTGAGCTCGAACGTGACGCGCGGATCTCGTAACCTTGCTGAAGGTTGCAACATCACGAGTCTCTGTAAGCTTGCTTATATGTACATGTACATGTATATACATGTAGAAGGTGTAGAAAATCAAAATCATGTATGTATGTATGTATCTATGTATCTATGTGTATATATATATATATATATATATATATATATATATATATATACACTATATATATATAAATATATATAATATACACACACACATATACATATATATATATATATATATATATATATATATATATATATATATACACACACACATACATACATATATATATATATATATATATATATATATATATATATATATATATATATATATATATATATATACACATAGACACACATAGACACAGACATAGACATAGACATAGACACATACACATAAACCCAGATCATAGAAAACATTTCTCTAAACTCCGTCTTAGTGACCATAACTTGAAAATTGAAACTGTCAGGCATACAAAACCATATACTCCTCTTGACCAGCGTCTCTGTGATGAATGCAATATCATTGAAGATGAATTTCATCACATTGTACAATGTAAGAAATATAAGTATCAGCGGTCAAAGTTATTTCATTTTATCTCCAACTACAACCCTTCATTTTTAAATATGACACCCAAAGAGCAGTTTATTTTTATTATGAAAAATCAGGACCCAGCCAACATAGGTGTTATTTGCAAGTTGGTTTTCCAATATAATGAATAGACTGTAGTAGTGACATACATGTATGTGTATATATGTATGTAAAAATATAGTCATTAATTGTTTGTTGATATGGCAACTTTCTAATGTTATTTTGTGCACTCTGTTCCCATGTGGAATGTTTAAATGCAATAAATTTTATCTTATCTTATCTTATCATACACATACACATACACATACACATATACATATACATACATACATACATATATATATATATATATATATATATATATATATATATATATACACACACACACACACACACATGTATGTATATATACACACTATATATATACAGTCAAACCCGCTTATTTGCATACCCTCGGTGCTGCTCGATTTTGTGCAATTAACCGGGTTAGTCGATTAACCGATAGAGTACCGACTTTCACTTTGTAACAGCCATCCAACTACAAAGTGGCATGGGAGACAGTCTAGCATAATGCGGTACTTCATACCGGAACTATTACAGTTAACACATGTCACATGCAGTTAGATATATATAAATGTAAAAAAATATATCTATCGATATATATAATTAGCATGGCGTTTTTGTTTTAATCTGCCAGACCAGAAATCATTTTCTAAAAAACCAACAACGTCCGTCACTGGGCGTCGTTTTCTAAAAACACAAACTTTGTGCATTAAAAAAAAACCCCACTGACCATCCACTAGTGTAAACAAAGTGTATTAGCCATGTAGTTAATGAGATAAACTTGAAACAACAGAACCATCAAAAAGTTCACGTTTCATCGGTGCACGTGTTTACAAAATGACGTCAGTTTCCGGAATTACCGGGCTGTTGATTGACCGAATAGAATTACGTGAACTTGTATGCATTTGCTGGTATGGTGTTCTTTCCATCCCAAAAGATACGGCAAGCTTTGGTATTATTTGTGATCCCCAAATAATGACTTTGCTATAGTTAAGCAATTAAAGTTAAGCTCGGCTAGTGAGTCGTTATCAGTTCCAGCAGTCTGCATTGCATGCATGACCGGTCTAACACAATTGACTGACCTTCATGGTGAGGTCCGACTGATTGGTGTCTAACAATATAGCAGAAACTTAGGGACGATCCATAAATAACGGTCTTTGTTATGTTTGTTTTTTTGACGACCTCCCCCACCAGTCTTTTTTTTTTCCGCTACATTTTCCGGGAAGCAAGTGATAAATCGTTTCTTTTGCGTTTAACAGATATAGCGTACACTGCATCTAATGAATAAGTGAACAACAACCCTTTCTCGGTCACATTTATTAAAAACATAACCGCCTAGGACGATTGATCTGTAATCTTTTAATTATTAACAAGGCTTCTCAACATAACGTAATAATTGATACAGAACAATGATTGCCCTGAACACGTCAATCGAATAGGGCCTCAATAATTGAGTGCGCATGCGTACAAGCGCACAGGCGGTACTTCTAAAAATAATAGTCGGAGAGTTACTTGTTATTGAGATGGCCTCTGATTAACAGCAATATATTGCAAACAAAACATTAGGTCTTAGGTTTATTCAACTTAATTATGTCATTCTTAAATCTTGTAGTCGGGTATTGTGATTCACCAGTAGTAACGTGCACACCATCTCATTTGCATGTCACACGTCGACTCTGTAAACAGCGATTACACTTACAGTCGGCTTACCACACAGTGAGCTCAAACAAAACAGATTAATCGGTGATTTATTTGAGTTTTTTTGCCAAAGTTTGATAGACATTCTCAGTCATTTGTGACATTAATTTAGCACCAAAAAAAACAAAAAAAATCGTTATTTATATGTGCAAATAACCGATATATAGCCTGTAGTCTGTGCAATTAACCGGATGTTTTGTAGTGTTATAAGGGCAAATGGTTCCGTGTTGGGTGAAAATAGTCGATTAACCGAATTATGCTATAAACCGATGTGCAAATAAGTGGAGTTGACTGTATATATATATATAAATTTTACCTCTTATTTGGTTTAAAATTGCGATGTGATTGTGGGGAAATTATTTAGGTTCCATCCTAAAGTAGATTTGTAGTAAAAATTGTACCCAAAGTATGTGATTGTCTGTGCTATTTTTGTTTTGCTTACAATAGCACTGTTTGTATGCTGTTTTGATAAGTTCAAGTACACTGTTCGTATTGATGTGAATTTAAAATATTTTTAATAGCTTATGGGTTTCTTTATGTCAGCATGTTGAAAGATGGGTCTGTCATAAAACGACAATTAGAATGTGTTGAGTGCAGTACTGTCAAATAAAACATTTCTTTCTCGTGTTTCCTTGTGTCAGTTAGCTAACATATATGTCATGCTATATTTAACTTCATCATCAATTCACCGTGACAGGTTGTTATTGTTAGTAACTTCAGTTATTATTGTCCATTCTATTTCTAATATTAATGTTGGATTCTATTTTTACCCTTTGGACTACTTTATTCTACCGTAACCATTGTTGACGTATGTATATAGACATACACAGGGTTTCTGCCAGAGGGTAAAATAGGTATGGTGCCATACCCAAATTCTTTTGCATATATTTTGTTTTAAGTTAACCTATCGACAAAATTAATTACTCTTATCATTACTGTATGGGTTTCTTAACCCGAACCCTAAACAACCCATTTTCTTTCTGGGGGAGGCGCCCCCCCCCCCCCCCCCCCCCCCTATACTGTTGACTAGTTGCATTCAATTCTATAGTGCCATACACAAAAATGTCTTTCTGACAGAAACACTGATACATTATTACATAGAATTTAAACCTTTGATATATACTTCATTCTCCAGTAAATAATCACATGGGTATTGGGACCTGAGGAGGCATTATCGTCATCGTCATCAAATACCCACCCACTCCTGAAACCAGAAATAAATAAAGATTATTACAGGAGCTTGTGTGTCATACTGATTTTACGAAACGAGTGTCAGGATTTTCATAAAATCCGTAAGACTCACACGCTAGTGTAATAATTTCTTTATTATCCATATTATTATTGTAAATTGTTTATGAATAACAAGGGCCGTCTCAAAATGTTTCAACCACAACTAGAAGAAGAGGACGAAATAATGTCATATTTCATAAGTACAATCTAATCTAGGCTAGGACTGGAGAAGCAGCATCATGTTATGATGTCGCTTCCCAAAATTACGTCATTACACTTATTACATGTGTGCTTCGTATGATTATTATTAACCCGGTTATTTTGAACCATGTGGGTAATAAAATTTAAAAAGAAATCTAACATTTGGAAAATATACTTTTAGAATGCTGTTGTGAACAATCCATCAAACTGTTCATTTATTATGACCAGTTACACTTATTCAGATTAACAGGTTGTTTTGTTTAACAACAACACTAGAGCACATTCATTTATTAATCATCGGCTATTGGCAATTTTGACATATATAGTCTTAGGAAACCAGCTACATTTTTCTATGAGAGGCAAGAGTTCTTTAAGGGTTTACGTTAGCAAGGGTTTACATGCAGAGGGTCTGGTTTAGAGAGTTTCCACTATATGTGCATTTCATCATGAATATAGGTTGTTGGATTAATTAATTAATGTCGTTATAAAGATAATTGTGTTGCATGTAACATAATTTTAAGACAATTATACCCTTGTATTTTTCAGTGGTTCCAACACTGTTGCCATCGACAACAAGATTGAACAGGCGATGGTAAGCTTTTATGGATTTCTGTGTTGTTTTTAAAATTTATTTCTGTTTCTTTATTGTGGACTAGAGTAAGTATATAGCAAAATAAAATTAGTTTAAATATGTCATAAAAAGAACAAATTATAAGGGGGAAAAATAACGACATTGAATTTAAAACTGATTATTTATTATATACAGTACTGATTATTAAATTAATTTATTTTTCTAAGCAGTGTAAATTACGTTATAAAACTAGAATTATGCTAACAATAGAACGTTAGGCTGATTCATTCAACACATGCAGGGATTGTTGGGATTTCCCCAGGAAATGGGAGAAGCAGGCACTCAGAATAGAACTGGAAATTCCCGTTGTTTGTAGTTATTGATCCAGATTCTTCTTAGACATGTACAGGTCAAAGTTCAAGAGCTGTTATTCTTGTCAAAGTAAGCCAGCTATACCAGGGTTTTCCCCGCCAGCTGCCTGATGCTTATCAGGGAAGTTTATATTCTTGCCATTCTAAATATTAAAGAATTTGTCAAAACTGAAATACATATATCTAGTATTTAGCACCTTTTGTTGTAAAGTGTTTAGTGTGCAAATTGGTCTGTGGAGTAATAGTAAATGTGTTAACAGCATTTTCACATGTGCATGTAATTAACTTGTTTTTGTGATCAATTAGTGCCTACCTGTAATTAGCAGTGTACTTAATTAGCACATCAGTTGGTTTTGTCAAAATACCTTTCTGTCAGCAATTTATAGAAACAATCAGACATTTAAATACAAAAGTAAAGTACAGTAGTTAAGATTGATTGACAATTATATGGCCGCTAGTTTGAATTTTATTTATTAGGGTGAATTATATATTTAATGTGGTTCACATTCAAAATATTTATTTATTATAGTTACATATCCAACTGGACGGGACTATAGGTTTTGTCTCTGTTCTGTCTGTCTGTCTGTCTGTCTTTCTCTCGGCCATTTATCCAACTGTCCCACATATAGTTTTCCTCACTTTTTTTCAACAGTGCTGGAAGATACCGAATTGAAATTTTGTGTCTAGCTTTATCATGTACCATTACAGATCAAGTTCGACTTTCATGATGATTTAACCATTTTTCACAGAGTTATGACCCTTGAACTTTGGGCCTCGTAAGGGACATGCATTGCTATTGCTTTAGCAGTACTCTCAGAACACTTGCTTTGATATACTAGTTTGGTTTGTTGTTATTTTCATGATGATTTAACCATTTTACACAGAGTTATGGCCCTTGAACTTTGGGCCTCGTAAGGGACATGCATTGCTATTGCTTTAGCAGTACTCTCAGAACACTTGCTTTGATATACTAGTTTGGTTTGTTGTTATTTTCATGATGATTTAACCATTTTACACAGAGTTATGGCCCTTGAACTTTGGGCCTCGTAAGGGACATGCATTGCTATTGCTTTAGCAGTACTCTCAGAACACTTGCTTTGATATACTAGTTTGGTTTGTTGTTATTTTCATGATGATTTAACCATTTTACACAGAGTTATGACCCTTGAACTTTGGGCCTCGTAAGGGACATGCATTGCTATTGCTTTAGCAGTACTCTCAGAACACTTGCTTTGATATACTAGTTTGGTTTGTTGTTATTTTCATGATGATTTAACCATTTTACACAGAGTTATGACCCTTGAACTTTGGGCCTCGTAAGGGACATGCATTGCTATTGCTTTAGCAGTACTCTCAGAACACTTGCTTTGATATACTAGTTTGGTTTGTTGTTATTTTCATGGACAGATGAGCACTTTAGAATTAGCCTACATGTGTAATCAAAGACTTTTCCTATAAATAAATAAACAATTGCTGTATGAACAAATAAAGAACTGGCCTGTAAATATATAAAGAATTGCCTTATAAACAAATAAAGAACTGGCCTGTAAATATATAAAGAATTGGCTTATAAACAAATAAAGAACTGACCTATAAACATATAAAGAATTGCCTTATAAACAAATAAAGAACTGGCCTGTAAATATATAAAGAATTGCCTTATAAACAAATAAAGAACTGACCTATAAACATATAAAGAATTGCCTTATAAACAAATAAAGAACTGGCCTGTAAATATATAAAGAATTGCCTTATAAACAAATAAAGAACTGGCCTGTAAATATATAAAGAATTGCCTTATAAACAAATAAAGAACTGGCCTGTAAATATATAAAGAATTGGCTTATAAACAAATAAAGAACTGACTTATAAACATATAAAGAATTGACTTAAAAACAAATAAACTAGATCAGGGTTTTTGCCAGAAAGATATTTTTGGGTATGGTGCTATGGAATTGAATATTTACAATGTGTGTGCTGAATGATGGGGTTAAGTTTAGGGTTAGGGTTAAGAAAATCGTACAGTAGTGATAAGAGTCATTAATTTTTTCAAAAGGTTAACTTAAAAAATGAAAGAATCTGCAAATACATTTGGGTATGGCACCATACCCGTTTTACACTATGGCAGAAACCCTGTATATGTGTATGAACTATTTTATGAACTTTCATCCTGGAAATGCATTGAGTTTGTTTTGTTTAATGACACCACAGTGCTAGAGCAAATTGATTATTAATCTTCGGCTACTGGATGTCAGACATGTAATTTTGACATATAGTCTTAGAAAGGAAACCTGCTACTTTTTTTCCATTAGTAGCAGACAGGATACACATACCACGGCCTTTGATATACCAGTCATGGTGCACAGGCTAGAACAAGTACTAGAACCCACCGATCCCAAACAGACCGCGCATCAAGCGAATGCTTTACCACTGGGCTACATCTCGCCCCACAAATGCATTAAAATTGAATAAAACTTGATAACATTGTATTAAAATTTTAGTTTTTCGCCCATTCAGTGCTAGAGAACTCGTCCTCCATAGTAGAGCATTATTACTACTATGCAGCACATTGATTAAACAGCAGGTTGAGTGCTAATTAAAGTTTCATGGCCTTCAGTGTTGCAATACTGATAAAGAAAATTATTTTTCACACTAATTTTGAATGATTGGAAAACTACAGGAGGGAGTGTCGGCCAATTTAAATAACAAAGAAAGAGGATGAAGCTCTTGTGTTGCATAATCACATGTAGACCGTGAAATGTTGTCAGCCATTGTCGGTCGTGTAGAAGAACGGTTTATTGATTTTTCGGTTTTACCTGTCAGTTCTTTGTGTAGGAGTTCTTCATGTCACGTTGAACTCAGAGCTATAAACAATGTTGTTGTTTGTTTTGTTTAACAACACCACTAGAGCACATTTGTTTTATTAATCATCGGCTGTTGAATGTTAAACTTTTGGGGGGTTTTGACATATACATGCAGTCTCAGAATTGAAATTGCTCAATTATTCCATTTGTAGCTAGGGATCTTTTATATGCACCATCCCATAGACAGGATAGCACATACCACGGCCTTTAATATACCAGTCGTGGGGCACTGGCTAGAATGAGAAATGGGCCAACCAATGGGGATCGATCCTAGGTGACCCGGGCATCAAGTGAGCGCTTTACCACTGGGTAACGTCCCATCCTTAGATATAAAGAAATTGCTGGAATTTTCTGTTTCACAAATAAGGTTTTTAAATTTGTCTTTAGTCTTTTTATCTAAGTATGATTCTTATTTTCTCTTATTCTGTATGCAGTGTCACAGTTATTATATGTGAACACTTAATTTACAATTAGTCATAGTTTAATAGTGCTGAAGATGTCATTAAACAAAAAGAAATCTTTCCTTTTTTTGAGAATAAATGTATACCGTTTGTTTTGATGAACGACGCCATTATAGCACATTGATTGATTAATTACTGATACTGGCTGTTGGGTGTAGTTCCATTCAAAATGTGATTACCTTAACCTTAACTGGATACGCCCAAGCTGGAGGAAAATAAATTTAAATTAAACTGTAAAATGTACAATCTATTTTTGACCACAACAGGATCTTTATTTTACGTGGAAATCAGCTTCTAATCTTACATTTCATCACAGAATTACAATTAAGCAGTGGTATTATGTAACTAAGTATGCCGTTATATTGCACACGTTCTTTGTGTGGTGACCTCATCTTACATGTGTGGCGGAAGTATTGTTTTCCGTGTACAGGTACCTAATTATACAATGGGAATTCTCCTTTCTTTTTCCTAAGCAGTTGTCAGTTACTATATATGGTATATGGGCGTTTCCCCAGTCCCTGTTGGCTGACACAAGTAGGAGGAGTTTTCTTTGTAAAAATGGGTGGAGCTACTACATAAACATGTCTGTCACCGGAACTGAAACCGCCTGTTGTGACAGAGTGTATGTATATATAGAGAGCTGTTTTATAGCCAGTGAGACCATTACGTAGCTGTTCTTCATTGCTAGCCAGTTGTGTTGTTGTTGTCGCTGTCAGTCAGTCGGTCGTGTCACAGTTAAACATGAGCGTGTCTATGTTAACCGGGTTGTCTGCTTCACTAGCTCAGAGCTTGCGCGTGCCTTCCGATCCAAGGTACACAAGCACCAGTTCATTCCAGGGAATCGATTTCAGTATTATTGTAAGTAGATTACGCAATTCAGTATTATTGTAAGTAAATTACGATTTCAGTATTATTGTAAGTAAATTACGATTTCAGTATTATTGTAAGTAAATTACGATTTCAGTATTATTGTAAGTAAATTACGATTTCAGTATTATTGTAAGTAGATTACGCAATTCAGTATTTACCTTCAGACACGTAGTCTGTTAGGGTTCAAGCATACTGTAGTGGGCACACCTGTACATCAGGGCCCCGTTCCATGAAGCGATCTTAGCCCTAAGATCAACTTAAGTGCATAGGGTAGGTACGCGCTTACGGTAATCTTAGGGCTAAGATCAACTTAAGTGCATAGGGTAGCTACGCGCTTAAGGTAATCTTAGGGCTAAGATCAACTTAAGTGCATAGGGTAGCTACGCGCTTACGGTAATCTTAGGGCTAAAGATCAACTTAAGTGCATAGGGTAGCTACGCGCTTACGGTAATCTTAGGGCTAAGATCAACTTAAGTGCATAGGGTAGCTACGCGCTTACGGTAATCTTAGGGCTAAGATCAACTTAAGTGCATAGGGTAGCTACGCGCTTACGGTAATCTTAGGGCTAAGATCAACTTAAGTGCATAGGGTAGCTACGCGCTTACGGTAATCTTAGGGCTAAGATCAACTTAAGTGCATAGGGTAGCTACGCGCTTACGGTAATCTTAGGGCTAAGATCAACTTAAGTGCATAGGGTAGCTACGCGCTTACGGTAATCTTAGGGCTAAAGATCAACTTAAGTGCATAGGGTAGCTACACGCTTACGATAATCTTAGGGCTAAGATCAACTTAAGTGCATAGGGTAGCTACGCGCTTACGGTAATCTTAGGGCTAAGATCAACTTAAGTGCATAGGGTAGCTACGCGCTTACGGTAATCTTAGGGCTAAGATCAACTTAAGTGCATAGGGTAGCTACGCGCTTACGATAATCTTAGGGCTAAGATCAACTTAAGTGCATAGGGTAGCTACACGCTTACGGTAATCTTAGGGCTAAGATCGCTTCGTGAAATGGGGACCTGGATTGTCTTAGGCTTAAAGCAAAATGTTAAATAATTCATATGTTAATTTTTCTTACCTGTGCATCTCCATAGTGGTGTATTTATGTATAGTCAAGTACGTCATCTCTGTATCTCCGTAGTGGTGTATTTATGTATAGTCAAGTACGTCATCTCTGTATCTTTGTAGTGATGTATTTAGGTATAGTAAAAAAAAAAAAAGTTTGTTTTGTTTAACAACTCCACTAGAGCACATTGATTAATTAATCGGTAGCTGGACGGGGCTGTAGAAATGGACCGGTTTACGCAGAGATCCGGATTACACAGAATCCGTTTAGACAGAGTCCACTGTATAGTCAAACACTTCATCTAATTCTCAGTGTATTTAGGTGTATAGTCAAATACTTCATCTAATTCTCAGTGTATTTAGGTGTATAGTCAAATACTTCATCTAATTCTCAGTGTATTTAGGTGTATAGTCAAACACTTCATCTAATTCTCAGTGTAGCAGTGTATTTAGGTGTATAGTCAAACACTTCATCTAATTCTCTTTGTAGCAGTGTATTTAGGTGTATAGTCAAACACTTCATCTAATTCTCAGTGTATTTAGGTGTATAGTCAAGTACTTCATCTAATTCTCAGTTTAGCAGTGTATTTAGGTGTATAGACAAATACTTCATCTAATTTTCTTTGTAGCAGTGTATTTAGGTGTATAGTCAAACACTTCACCTGAGGTTTTTTCTGACAGTCAAATGCTTTATCTTGGTTGTTTTGTTGTTGTTGGGGTTGTTTTGTTGTTGTTTTTGTTGGGGGTTTTTGGGGGGTTGAGGGTTTTTTTGTATAGTTGTGTATTGAAGTATAGTCAAATACTTCACCTGCTTGTGTGTGTGTGTGTGTCTGTGTGTGTGTGTCTGTGTGTGTGTGTGTGTGTGTGTGTGTGTGTGATGGCATATTTAGGTATATAATCAAATATACTTCACCTGGTTGTGTGTGTGTGTGTGTGTGTGTGTGTGTGTGTGTGTGTGTGTGTGTGTGTGTGTGTGTGTCTGTGTGTGTGTGTGTGTGTGTGTGTGTGTGTGTGTGTGTGTGTGTGTGTGTGTGTGTGTGTGTGTCTGTGTGTGTGTGTGTGTGTGTGTGTGTGTGTGTGTGTGTGTGTGTGTGTGTGTGTGTGTGTGTGTGTGTGTGTGTGTGTGTGTGTGTGTGTGTGTGTGTGTGTGTGTGTGTGTGTGTGTGTGTGTGTGTGTGTGTGTGTGTGTGTGTGTGTGTGTGTGTGTGTGTGTGTGTGTGTGTGTGTGTGTGTGTGTGTGTGTGTGTGTGTGTGTGTGTGTGTGTGTGTGTGTGTGTGTGTGTGTGTGTGTGTGTGTGTGTGTGTGTGTGTGTGTGTGTGTGTGTGTGTGTGTGTGTCTGTGTCTGTGTGTGTGTGTGTGTGTGTGTGTCTGTGTGTGTGTGTGTGTGTGTCTGTGTGTGTGTGTGTGTGTGTCTGTGTGTGTGTGTGTGTGTGTGTGTGTGTGTGTGTGTGTGTGTGTGTGTGTGTGTGTGTGTGTGTGTGTGTGTGTGTGTGTGTGTGTGTGTGTGTGTGTGTGTGTGTGATGGCATATTTAGGTATATAATCAAATATACTTCACCTGGTTGTGTGTGTGTGTGTGTGTGTGTGTGTGTGTGTGTGTGTGTCTGTGTGTGTGTGTGTGTGTCTGTGTCTGTGTGTGTGTGTGTGTGTGTGTGTGTGTGTGTGTGTGTGTGTGTGTGTGTGTGTGTGTGTGTGTGTGTGTGTGTGTGTGTGTGTGTGTGTGTGTGTGTGTGTGTGTGTGTGTGTGTGTGTGTGTGTGTGTGTGTGTGTGTGTGTGTGTGTGTGTGTGTGTGTGTGTGTGTGTGTGTGTGTGTGTGTGTGTGTGTGTGTGTGTGTGTGTGTGTGTGTGTGTGTGTGTGTGTGTGTGTGTGTGTGTGTGTGTGTGTGTCTGTGTGTGTGTGTCTGTGTGTGTGTGTGTGTGTGTGTGTGTGTGTGTGTGTGTGTGTGTGTGTGTGTGTGTGTGTGTGTGTGTGATGGCATATTTAGGTATATAATCAAATATACTTCACCTGGTTTTCTTTGTAGTTCAGTTGTCTATTGATGTATAGTCACAATGGGTAAGCTATCTAATAATGTTATGTTTATATATATATATATATAGGTTTTCCAGTTGGCTGCTTTAAGTAAAAACATCATACATACTTTACCCATACACTGCCTGTAATTCGGTAGTGTTAGTAAACCAGTCATTGGCCTCATTGTGCCAGTGTATGGACTCTTAAATTGAATGGATGAGTGAATAAATGAATCAATGCATGGATGTTTAAAATGCTCAAAGTCTGTAATCTGTGGCTTCAGTAAAAGGACATTGACACTGGAAAAAAATAAGAATTTTGAAAACGTCTGTTAAGAAAATCATAATATTTTGTTTTAATATATGTCTGACGTAAACCTGACATAAACATCAGTCAGGTAAACAGAAAAATCGATAAACCATCTTCCGCATGACAAAGGCTGCTAAAAATTCCACTGGGTGTGTAACTTGAGAGCATTATGATCTTTCTTTTGTCATTCAAGTAATAGGAGTCATACAGACATATATTTTTAACAAAACAAGAATAGTCATGTAGATACAAGCTTAAAAATATAGTAAATGAAAAGCTTGTCCCAAATTATATAGTGTAAGGTGTCTCTCTTTCTCCCCTCCCTCTGTCTCTGTCTCTCTCTCTCTCTCTCTCTCTCTCTCTCTCTCTCTCTCTCTCTCGTTCTATCTGTCTCTTTCCCTCCCTCTCTCTTTCTCCCTCTCTCTCTCTCTCCTCCCTCTTCCCTCCCTCTGTCCCTCTCTCTACCCTCCCTCTCTCTCTCTCTCTCTCTCTCTCTCTCTCTCTCTCTCTCCCTCTTTCCTCCCTACCCCCCTCTCTCTATCTTTCTGCCCCCCTCTCTCTGTCTGTCTCTTTCCTCCCTCCCTCCCCCTCTCTCTCCTCCCTCCCTCCCTCCCCCTCCCCCTCTCTCTATCTCTCTCTCTCTCTCTCTCTCTCTCTCTCTTTTTTCTTCACCTCCGACTATCTTTTCCCCTCCACCCCACTCAGAAAAAAGCCCATTTATGTTTTCTTATTTATCACCTGCATAGAGGTGGCTTTTCAGCAAGTGTACATTAACACATCTACACCAAGAGATAATAAGGTTGAGGTCTTTTCAGGTCCAACAATACTTGAAGTTTGTTATCAGGCGGTGATGTGTTACCTACTTAACTTATGTTGTTGGTGTGTGATATTACTGCTGGTATAAAACTGATAACCCTGTGTGTTGAACTGTGAGGTAAACAGAAGCCAGTGGCAGAGCAGTCACCTGAAGACTGAGTCTTTAGAATTGATAACCCTTGTGTGCTGAAATTAACTTGAACAAAAGCTGAGTTATTATTAGGAGTTATTGTCATATTGAGTTTGGTTTTATTGTTTTGTGGGGTTTGTTTTAGTATAGCAAGTTATATTTGTAAAGAACAGTGGGGTTTTTTAAGGTGTGTGTGTGTGTGTGTGTCTCTCTCTCTCTCTCTCTCTCTCTCTCTCTCTCTCTCTCTCTCTGTCTGTCTGTCTGTCTGTCTGTCTGTCTGTCTGTCTGTCTGTCTGTCTGTCTGTCTGTCTGTCTGTCTGTCTGTCTGTCTGTCTCTGTCTGTGTGTGTGTGTCTCTGTATCTCTCTGTGAGTTCAAAATTTCTGAAGATGGGATGGAAGGTAGATACATGTATTTGCCATAGATGTTGGCAAACTAGTTTAATTTAGATTTGGCTTTTGTTGTTACTGTTTTCAGGGGATAGTTAGTATAGTATATTATATTTGTAAACAATAGTGTTTCTTGTTTACAGCGTTTTGGTTTTTTGTTTTGTTTTATTTTGGGGGGGTTTTCTTTCCCCGAGTTAAAACATTTCTACAAGATGGTATAAGGTAGATATTTACCCATGGTGTTGACAGTTAGGTTGAGATGGCGTCACCTAGCAAGTGGTATCAATTAGCATGGCCAGATCTACAGCAAGCAGTTGAACCCAGCCAATTTCCACACTCTGGAGCCAGCCAGGTCAACTGAGGTCGGTCACGAATGTGCTGGTGATGTCATCGGCAACTTGGGCTTTTGTTGTTGGGAGGTAATTTCCTCCTGCTCTTCGGTGATCCTTTCATGCTCCCTTCCTGTTGGTGAAGACTTGTTCAGATCTCGCCGGTTGATGTGGTGGGAAAAACACGGTTGTTGGATTCATCATCACTGTTCTCGGTGACCCAGACTCTGTGTCTATTGAAGTCGGTGGTTCCATTACAGACCAGTTGTCTGTGTCGTCTGTGTCGTCTGTGATGGTTGATGGTGCTGAAGTAAATTGACATAGGTTTCTTGTTCCAGCCAGTGCACCGCGACTGGTATATCAAAGGCCGTGGTATGTGCTATCCTGTTTGTGGGATGGTGCATATATAAAACGGGTTTTCTTTCTAAGACTACATGTACATTGTATGTCAGAATTATCAAATGTTTGACATCAGTAGCCGATGATTAACAAATCAATGTGCACTAGTGGTGTCATTATAGAAAACTAGCTGATGATTAACATTGTAGCAAATTGCCAAATTGCTAATATTTTATGAGTTTCGGTCTAAACACTGTGTGTGTATTAAAAATCTGAAAGTCAGTGCTAGTTCTTACATGTACGTTTGTCACTTGATAGCCACAAAGCAAACACTCATTTTTAAGTGTGGACAGCACTAGGAAATGTTATTCAGCTAAGAGAAGTCGCCCACCCACCCATGTAAACATGTCTGTCAGTCAGTAGTTATTATTGTCAAATGATCTCAGCATACCAGGAAACAGGCTCTTTGATTTCAATTGTGCAATATCCGACATGCCAATCCACTGAACTATGTTGATCGGTGTAAGCCAACACCTACATGATGAGTAGATGTCTGTCAAAAGCGCATTGTTAACACTCATCTTTCAAGTTCTGGGGGCAGAATGTAGCCCCTGTATTGATCTCTGTCGGTGGCCCATTGGGCTGTTTCTTGTTAGCCAGTGCACCATGACTGGTATATCAAAGGTTGTAGTATGCACTATCGATCCTGTCTGTGGGATGGTGCATATAAAATATCCCTGGGAAAATGTAGCAGGTTTTCTATCTAAGGCTATGTCGAAATTACCAAGTGTTTGACATCCAATAGCCGATTATTAATAAATAAATGAATGTGCTCTAGTGGTGTCGTTAAACAAGACAAAGTTTAACTTGACCTGCCTTCCATTAATTAAGTGGATAGTACTCGGTCACATTGGGTGGGTGTTGTTTACGTTGTGTTGTTTACGTTGTGTTGTTTTATTGCTGTTGGAAGTTTTATGTTGATGTCAATCGGTCATTTGTTTCACCTATATTCATATACTGACGCCCATCAACAGATACACTTGTTTCACCTATATTCATATACTGACGCCCATCAACAGATACACTTGTTTCACCTATATTCATATACTGACGCCCATCAACAGATACACTTGTTTCACCTATATTCATATACTGACGCCCATCAGCAGATACACTTGTTTCACCTATATTCATATACTGACGCCCATCAACAGATACACTTGTTTAGGCATCAGTGCGATTCAGTCAGTCATTTGTTTCACCTATATTCATATACTGACGCCCATCAACAGATACGCTTGTTTAGGCATCACCTATATTCATATACTGACGCCCATCAACAGATACGCTTGTTTAGGCATCACCTATATTTATATACTGACGCCCATCAACAGATACACTTGTTTAGGCATCACTGCGATTCAGTCAGTCTGGGCAGGATGTAGCCCAGTGGTTAAGAGCTTGAAGCGCCGTCGGTCTAGGATCGACCCCCGTCGGTGGGCCTTTTGAGCTATTTCTTGTTACAGCCATTGCACCACAATTGGTATATCAAAGGCCGTGGTATGTGCTATCCTGTCTGTGGTAAAAATGTAGCGGGTTTTCTCTGATGACTACTCGTTAGAACTACCAACTGTCTGACATCCAATGGCCGATGAATAATTAATCAATGTGCTCTAGTAGTGTTGTTAAACAAAATAAACTTTATTCAGTCTGGGGCGGGACATACCTCAGTGGTAAAGCGTTTGCTTGATACACTGTCGGTCTAGGATCGATCCCCATTGATGGATCCATTGGGCTATTTCTCGTTCCAGCCAGTACTCCACGGTTGGAGTAACAAAGGCCATGGTATGTACTATCCTGTCTGTGGGATGGTGCATATAAAAGGTACCTTGCTGCTTATCGAAAAGAGTAGCCCATGAAGTGGCGACAGCGGGTTTCCTCAATATCTGCGTGGTCCTTAACCATATATCCTATGCCATATAATCATAAATAAAATGTGTTGAGTGCATCGTTAAATAAAACATTTCTTTCCTTTCATTCAGTCCGGACAGGCGTACGTATAACGTCGCACTCACACCCATTCCACTTTTAGAAGCCCAACCTTTATTAGAACTCCTGGGGCTACGTCTAATTTATTCTTCTTCCGTGAACACCTACCACTGAAAAGCCTTGATTTGTGCATATTTTATAAAGTGTGGGAGTTTTATTGAGTTGTTTGTTGAGGAAACTTTCCAGTAAGCCAGGGTGTGTCAGTATACCGTGATCATCGACCGTGATCATTGAACGTCGAACATCTGCTGTTCTCATGGGTTGAGTGATTTTTTTTAGATTGATAGAAATAGCAATATTATGACATTAATATGACATTAATAGAGCGGTTCGCGCCTACGGCATTTCACAAATATTCCATCAATGTGTACAAGGTTGATAGACTAAATACCTCTTGGATCAGGTTCTTAACCTTTACTGTCAATTGGAACACTGAACTAAATCTTGAATAAGAACACAAAAGGAGTAAATATAAACATTTAGTAATAGGCAGTAAAATAAACAACGATAAACAATATTCAAATTAAGTGATTACTTAAGAAAAGTAGACCAGTGAAAAAATGTGGTTTTTTTTGTAAAATGTATTAACCTGTTCTTTATTCATGGAGATCGCCTATAGCATGTTGTATAACTTGTTCCTAATCCATTCGGGGTTTTTTTGAAAACAATAAAATAAGTTTCAAGTTAAAACAAGGTATTAACATTAACTTACGAATGCATTAACAAAATTTATTTATTTTTAAATCTGTTTTTAAAAAATTAATGTAAGTAATAAAAATTAGATACTGTTATATTGTATTATTTTCATTTGGGCCATTTTGTCTTGCCATCCATCCATCAGTCCACTGATCTGTCCATCAAAACATCGATCTATCCATTGAAACATCAATTTAGTGATGGCATCTGTTCATATAACTGTCAGTCCATCCATCCATGCGTACAGTGAAAAACAATCCACACTATAACTATTTATTAGGCCATCCATTCATTTATCCATCCATTATACAGTAAAACTATTCATCCAAGCTAACTTTACTGTTTTGTGTTTTTCAGGACCTCGTGAAGAGCCACCTGATGTTCGCGGTGCGGGAGGAGGTGGAGGTCCTGAAGGAGCAGATCAAGGAGCTAATGGAGCGGATCACTCAGTTGGAGTATGAGAACGGGATCCTGCGCGCGGCCGCCACGCCCGAGACCCTCGCCAAACTGGCCCAGCCCCGCTCACAGCTGCCCCCCTCCACCTCCTAACATTACTGGTGATGAAGAAATATCACCATGTTTCATTCATAGTTATACCCTCGCCCTCCCCGAGCACGCAGCACTTGGTCCGCTGACACCTGCAATGATGACCAGGCAGAACAAGAGAGAAAGAAAGAAAGAGAGAGAAATACAAAAATCTGTTTTCAAGACATCTGCTCTGCTAGGACTATTCTGTGGTCCAGTCAGTAGTCTAAGAATCCAGCCAGTGGTGGATTTGGAAGATCCAGTCGAGTTGTCGCTGGTGCATGTTGCTGTGCTTGGTCACTTTAATCAAATGAAAGACAAACTCTTTGATTGGTCAGGGATCAGATATATTCGCTTCTGATTGGTCAGGGATCAGACATATTCGCTTCTGATTGGTCAGGGATCAGACATATTTGCTTCTGATTGGTCAGGGATCAGACATATTCGCTTCCGATTGGTCAGGGATCAGACATATTCGCTTCTGATTGGTCAGGGATCGGATAAACTAGCTCCAGATAGGTCAGTGATCAGGCAAACTTCCGTCTGATTGGTCAGGAATCTGATAAAATTCTCTTCTAATTGGATGGGGATCAGACAGTCTTTTCTTTTTGATCATGGATTGAAGAAACTTTTATTGTTTGGATGGGAATGACAATCTGTTTTCGTAGGATGACAAAACGTGCTAATGTATGATAGTTGTACCTATTTGGCAAGACATTCAAAAACATGACAATACATCTTATGAACTGATCCAACACAAGCTTAGTTGCTTTATTGCCATTTAGGTCACAATATTCTTTTGCACTGTCATATTTGTGTGATCGAAATATGCAAATGATCCCATAGATACCAGAATATTTCAACTTTTTTTTCTTTTTTTCTTTTTTTTTTATTTGAAGGGGGGAGGCGGAGGGCTTGTTTGTACTTTTTAACATACACATGTATTTAATCTCACCTACTTGCTTGATCAACAGCCAGACTAGGAAGAGCTGAACTAGATTTAGTCTTCCTGTCTTGATTCCGATTCCAGGAAGATCCTTACACTAACCCAGACAGTTTCAAGTAGAAATGTCAGTATTCACTGAAACGTTCAGTCCAAGTTCACTTACAAACTATACTGTACAATGCTCGGAAATGGTCGACGGCAAAGCGCTTTGTTTGCCTAAAATATACTCCTATTATGACTATATGTACCGGGTTGTTCTTTGTGTTTAAATGAAGGAGGCTGCTCATTTTAAGTAGCTGACTGTGCAAGCACCGTCTTAAAACCTGGGCATGTGCTTATAAAAGTTTCAGAGAGTTCAGTCTCTATCTGTAATGACATCACGCGCATAGAATTTGTTTGGCGTTATCATGGTATTAGCGTCTCAGACTCTTGTTAGATACTCGAGTCTTGATTTTATTTTTATAAGCACCAGGCCTGATATATACTCAAAAAAAAAAGGGCATTATTATCATAAATCGTCATACAGTATTTGGTTGCTAAGGTAACAGTGTTGAATGGGAACGGAAATGTGATGCCACTTGTGTAAAGCATGCTCAACATGTCCTTTTCCCCATCAGTGTGATCCTCTTGCTATGCATCGTATGGAAGTCGAGATGATATTCGGCTACAGTTTTTAGTTTCCATCGCTGCGAAAGTATTTGCCATTTTCTAGCGTTGTACAGTGTAGAAAATAAAAGTGTTGGGATGTTCCTATGTAGTCGATAGTTTTGCCTGTCTGCCTGTGATAAATGTTTTATTGTTATGTGGTGCTCAAGTGAAATAGGAGTTATCTTTAATAGTATATATTGGATTGGTGTATATATGTGTGTACATACCTGTAGATATATATTCAAAGAAACAAATCCTTGTTGGAAAAAACATGTATATTTGTGAATAATTACTACAACTCATCTTCACTAGTAGGTATTGTTTTGAACTTCTTCTAAGTTAATCATTAATTTTAAAAATTGAAATGTCATATTTTAAGCATGTGAAGAAAAAACTGGTTACCAATATTGTTGACAAACCAAAAATATATGTGCATGTATATACTGCAGTAGTGAAGATGCTGTTTGCTAAATTGCCAATTAGATTGAAAGTTAATCTGACAACTATATTTTATAAAGAAGTTGCCACAAAAGATTAATGTGAATGCGACCACCTTATCTGTTTTCTTGAGTCTTACAAATGATCAAGAAAAATCAAATTTATGTAATCATCACAGTTTTTCAAATAGGTAATTTCTCTCCTTTTTTTTTCTTTGTTTCTTTTGTGGGAGTGATGTGGGGTGGGATTTAAGCTTTAATTCTGTGAATTGTCAAAAAAATGTTGGATGTTTGTATTAATTTTTACATTTCATTGGAATGAGTTAGTGATGTTTTTATGAATGGGTGGTACAGAAAGTTTTTTTTTCTTTCTTTTTTTCTTTTTTCTTTTTTTTTATCTGGGTAAATATATGACGATGCATATTCATTTCAATGAAGGAGCTGATTGGCCACATTGGCCGTATTTGGGATGCAGTGTAATAAAGATATATTATCTTTGGATTATTCAGTGCTAGGGCAGATTTGGGGGGAGGAGTGTGTGTGTTGGATCATCATTTAAAAAATCCATAATTTAATAAAAGAGTCCATAATTTTAGCAATGGACCATATTTTCTTGTCAGTACCATAATATGTTTTGTGTTCTTTAAATCATGTTAATACCAAAAACAATTCATTTTTTATGAACTCTTGGCAAAGAAACTATTAATGTTATTTTGAAGTTAACTTGTACCAAATTTGCTAAAAAAAAAATAAAAATGGATTCACCATGTTTGAAAATCAATTGGAACCAAAGCTGATTAAGTAAGGCATACAGCAATCAGTGGAAGGTGATGGTTGAAAATTGGATTCTTTCAAGTTACTTGTGGTCTAGTATGCTGCCAGCCACCAAAAATAAATTTTTGTTATGATTCTCACAATACACATTGACCAGTATACCTTTGGCAGGCTACTTTGATCATTGGTAAGTTTTTAGGGCCAGAACTGTTGTGTTGAGAAGGTCTACTCAAGCACTGATCATGTCTTGGACAATGTTTGATCAGTTTGGTGTTCTTCGTGGTAGCTATAACCACTAGACTACATGTGTTCTGTGTGCTCACTGCTTTTAATGCAGAGTTTTAATTTACCACAATATATTGTCAGCAGTTTGGTATATTTTATATGAAAATGTGCCGCAAACTTTTATCAAATGAAGACAAAACATTTCAAAGTCTATCCAATAATTATGTAACTTTAATTTTGTTTTAATCTACTGGTAACATTTCTTAATTTCTACCCCTGTATTGAAAGCGAAGACCTCGGGATAACCAGGGTTGCTTTATAGCATTCTAAACTAGATGAGAAATACATGGCCTGGATCTATTGCATTGTATTCCAGTGGTGTAGGAACACAAATCACATCTAGTCGAGAACCCTACTGAGAACGTGCGTTAGACAGGGAGAGTGTTTCCAGCTGTATGTGATTTAGGTTTTAGTTGTAAATATTGTACATAGACGGAATACATCACTGTGTGCATAATTGACAAGCTTACACTTGCTGATCCAGCATCGGCAGGGACTTTCATCAATTAGTAGGGCTGCTACAAATGAAACCCAGTGTCCTAGGAATTAGATTCGTTAGTCGGTCAGCTATCTGCAGCCTTTGTACTTTATTTCTAGGTCAGGACTGTGCTGTAAAAACATGTTTATCAAACAGTTTTATCGTTATGCAGGTTTTATCTTCTTATTTTGTTAAACTGATTTAGGGCAGCATAAACCAAGATAAAAAATAACACTGTCATGTTACTTTATTTTATTATTTTAATTTCTTTTTTTTTTTTTCTTTTTTTTAAATTAAATAAATGGAATGTCAACATTTCCAGCTAGCACTTCAATTTTTTTCATTCTATTTTGAATTTGGGATTATGAAATTTAAACTAATTGCATTTTTATTTAACTCATTTCATGATGCAATTTTTAAAAAATATATAAATCATTGTAATGTCTGTGTTTAATGGGGGTGATTTCAGTTAAACTAGTAATCATACAAATTAAAGGATATTTTTTTGTCTGGAGAGAATAAAGAATAGAATCAGAATTGATGACTGGTTGGCAGAGTTTAAAATGATAGGTTAGAAACATTGGCCTTTTCAAACAGGTGGTAGTATGGCCACATGGGACAAATGCCCAAGTAGATTTTGTTAGCCTACTAAAAGATGGGAATCCCTGCCTGCTAGGACGAAGTGTGTGTCATGTATTTGCTTTGTATATACGTCATCTTAAGCCTGTGATCATTGTTTTTAACATCTTTAATAGGGAGGGAAATAATGTTACATGTATTATGCACTTTTAGAGTTGTACAAAACTAACAACATAGAAATGTATTGATGTGATGAGTAAAATGACTCGTACAGTATTTTTTCCTTCTTCTGCACTTCATTTATATAATAAGTAATAAAAGAATTTATATAATAAGTAATAAAAGAATCCACATTTCATTGGTCATAATTTATATAATTAGTAATAAAATAATCCACATTTCATTGGTCGTAATTTATATAATTAGTAATAAAAGAATCCACATTTCATTGGTCATAAGTTATACAATTAGTAATAAAATAATCCACATTTCATTGGTCAGCTAGTACACAACATTTCATTGGTCAGCTAGTACACAATGTTTCATGTGTTTTAATGATCATGTCGTACATAACTTTTCATTACTTGGTGGGAGAGACATTTTAAACTTCGAGAAGAAAAAACATTTAAATAAGAGGCAAACAGTCTTAATTTTAAAAAGTGTCATCTTTAAATACTTTATTTCACACAAATACATGTACATCCCAATATTTATACTGTTTCAACAAAAATCATTGGTTAGCTTTTTGTTAAAGATTGATGCTAAAAAGCAAATGATTGGTGAATTTATGTTTTAGTTGAGTAAATTTAACATGTAAATTGTTGGCTAATTGTGTTACCTCATTTATCATTAATTACTTACATGCTTTCCCTGGTCACACTATCCACACAGACAATCAGTGAAACGGGTGGAAACTTACTAGTTGGACACTTAAGGCGAGTTGACGTTGTAGTTAAAGCACAGTAAATACTGTTGGTAGAAAAGTGTGATAAAACCATTCATAGTCCTATCACAAGCAGAGAGATAGCATGCCTAACATACTAACAAAATCTGGCCGGTTTTATTTTAACTTCCATACAAGAAACCTGGGCCTCTGTTTACAAAGCTTTTACGGTCCAGACTCCCATCTCTTATGGCGTAACATGCATACAGTTTGTATGGCCTTGTTATGACATTGGTGTCACAGACTCAATCTCTTATGACGTCCCATGCATACAGTTTGTATGGCCTTGTTATGACATTGGTGTCACAGACTCAATCTCTTATGACGTACCATGCATACAATTTGTATGGCCTTGTTATGACATTGGTGTCACAGACTCTATCAAGAGTCTCGAGTCTAGACTCTAAAAGTTTTATAAGCACCAGGCCAGGAATGCTTAGAAGATTATCAGGTACCGGCCTCGGTGGCGCAGTGGTTAAGCCATCAGACTACAGGCTGGTAGGTACAGGGTTCGCAGCCCGGTACCGGCTCCAAGCCAGAGCAAGTTCTTAATGGCTCATTGGGTAGGTGCCACTACACTGTCTTCTCTTCCACTAACCAACTAACAACTAACCCACTGTCCTGGACAGACAGCCCAGATAGCTGAGGTGTGTGCCCAGGACAGCATGCTTGAACCTTAATTGGATATAAGCACGAAAATAAGTTGAAATGAAATGAAATGATTATCAGGTTACTAGTGGTAAGAATTAGCCAGATTAAATCCTAGTTTCGTGTTTGAAACCCATCAGTGCTTTGACATTGGTGCTGTTAAAGGAATTGAGTGTAGTTGGCACAGTGTACTTCATAATGTGATAGAGCAGAGCTCTGCAATGGAATATTTGTTTATTGCAACCAATTTCATCTCCTAGCTGCTAATAGAAAAAGGTGATAGATTTTCTCAAAAAAACAACATTTATCATAGTTTGATACTCATTAGCGATGTATTTTTCATGCTGGGATGTCCTTAAACATTCATTCATTCATTCTCAAAATGTAAAAAAAAAAAAAAAAAAAAAATTCAGAATTCTAAAAGTTTGGATGTGCAATAGCCGATGATTAATCAATGTTCTAATTGTGTCCTTAAAATGAAATTGTATCCATTCTTTTATTTTGTTTTCTTTATTTTATTTTTGTTTAATTTCTTCCCAAGGAGTCTTTTTTTTTCTTCCTGTTTGTTTAACTTTGAAAATTTGTTTCAAGAAATCAATAGTGGAAATATTATATGGGCATTATTTACAAATGGATCCTCTCAGCACAAATTTGACATACGGTATATATATGTATGTTAGTCTAGCTGGAAAGTCGTTTTACAGTCTACTCCAGTCATTGTCTATAATAAAGAGTTGTTTTATGTGATGTATGTCTTACAGATCTAGTTAGAACATCAACATCATCACACACCCATTCAGTCTATGCATTGTTTGTGCAGATACTAATCTTGTGAAGCCCACAGGATTGTCCGTGTTATGATTATGATATTGATTATATAGTCTGATATAATTTTAAAAAGTAAATAAAGTACATCATTTTTGAAAGACATCAATCACTTAGTACGTCATGGATGCTTATTACTAAATTCAAGTCCATAAATGAGTGATGTTTTTGTGATTTTTTTGTTGTTGTTGTGATTTTTAAAATAATTTGTTTTCAATGGGATAATGTATGAATGTTAATGTGGTTATTAATTATTCTATAAGTGTGCATAGCTTATATGGTAGACTTATCCTGTGGTAGTATTCGTTGGTTTATATAATCAATTACATTAATATTTGATACACTCAAATTTTGTAGGGGTGGCGTAAATAAAAGCAATATTTTTTTTTAAATCATTCGGTTTGACAAAATTTGGTATATAAGCTATTGAAATGTGGTCATTCTGTTACAAGCTCATTAAACATCTAAAAGTCGTTATAAAATGTGCAGAATTTCAGTGGAATGTTCATATCTTTGTATCAATATATACAAATGTAAAGGTTGCTGTGATGGTTGAGTTTTTCCTGTGTGAACAATGTATACATTCCAGAGTCAGAACATTTGTAAAATTTAAAGCAAGTGTGGAATGAAAAGCAATTTCATTAACTTTCAAAGATATTAATTTACCCACAAACAGTTAGAATTTTAACCATTCTCAGTGTGATGTTTTTAATGTTAACAGATGAAGAGAAGTATATATTTTTGTAGGTGATTAAAGAAAATAATAATATTAATTGCTTCAGCTAAGCATCGAGTCGGTGTTTGCGTGATTGTGCTATAACCTGTAGTCAAAACTGAAATGCTGTAATATTTTGGCAGATATGTTGAGTGGAGAAGGTACAAATTTACGACAACGTGTGTACATAAGTTTGTGAGATTTTATGTTTGTTACATATGCTTTGAGTCATTTGCGAATTAAATAAAATCAGAGATGTTTAAGCAAACTGATGTCTGTTTTAATTTTCACCATGTTACAAACAATTCATGAGTTCAGGCGGGGCGGATCAAACCACCTCGGTGAATTCATTCAACTGATTGGGTTTTTTTCTTCTTGTTCCAACCAGTGCATCATAACTGGTCAAAGATAATGGATCCTGTCTGTGGGAAAGTGCATATAAAAGATCCCTTGCTGCATTAGTAAAATGTTGTGGGTTTCCTCTGATGACTACAAGTCAGAATTACCAAATGTTTGACATCCAATAACCAATGATGTTAAACAAAAGAATCTATAACTTTTAACTTTTGAGTTCAGGTTGTCAAGTCTTGACCGGTCTACGTGGAAGTGTGTCGGATGTAGCCCTGTGGTAAAGCACTCACCTGATGTGCGGTCAGTCAAGGATGGGTCTATTGGGCAATTTCTCATTCCAGCCAGTACACCAAGACTGGTATATCAACGGCCGTGGTATGTGTTATCCTGTCTGGAATTATGTATATAAAAGATCTCTTGCTACTAATGGAAAAATGTTGCAGGTTTCCTCTCAAATACTGTATGTCAAAATTATTAATGTTTTAACATCCAATAGCTGATGATTAATAAGTCAATGTGCTCTAGTGGTGTTGTTAAACAAAACAAACACAAAAACTAACTGGCTGTGGGAAAGTGCATATTAAAAGATTTGTGACTCATAGTCATTGTTATTGTCATCATTAACGTGATATGGGTAAAAAAAATAATTCTTTAACAACAACACTAGAGCACATTGATTTATTAATCATTGACTATTGGATGTCGATTATTTGGTAATTCTGACATATAGTGACAAGTCTTAGAGAGGAAACCCACTTCAGAAACATTAATACGAACCAGTGAAATTTCGTCTCTAGATCACCATTTAAAAAACAACGGATGTGAGAGCTATGTGGAAACGGAAATGCGCTTTTCCATTTCGTCTTAAAACAACAACATGATGTTCAATACTTTTGACCACACATTGGCAGTTCCAGGGTTTACAAACAACAATTTTCCTTCAGGGACCCTTGAGCGGCCCCTGGACCCCGGCCGCAGTAAAGTATTTTTGTTCCAGCCCCTCTCACATCCCTGCAATAAATAGAAAAACCCAGCTGATTTTCATAGCATTAAGTAATTGTGTCTATTGGACTAGTATTTCTCATTGCATCCAGTACTTCACAATTGGTGTAACAAAGGTTGTGGTATGTACTATCCTGTCTGTGGGATGATGCATATAAAAATCTCTTGCTCCTAATTGAAAAGAGTAAGCTACTGCATGGCTGCAGTGAGATTCCTGTCTCATCCGTGTAGTTCTTAGCCATATGTCCAACACCATATTATACGGGTGTGGGACGTAGCCCAGTACTAAAGCGCTTGCTCGATGTGAGTTGGTTTGGAATCAATCCCCGTTGGTGGGTCCATTGGGCTATTTCTCATTCCAGCCAGTGTACTACGACTGGTATATCAAAGGCTGTGGTATGTGATATCCGGTCTATGGGATGGTTCATATAAAAGATCCCATGCTACTAATGAAAAACATGTAGCGGGTTTCCTCTCTGAGACTATATGTCAAAATTACCAAATGTTTGACATCCAATGTGATGTGCGGTCGGTTTGGGGGTCGATCCCCGTTGATGTACCCATTGGGCTATTTCTCGTTCCAGTGAGTGCACTACGACTGGTATGTCGAAGGTCGTGGTATGTGCTATCCTGTCTGTGGGATGGTGCATATAAAAGATCCCATGCTACTAATGGAAATTTTTTTATGGGTTTCCTTTCTGAGACTATATTATGTCCAAATTATCAAAAGTTTGACAAACAATAGTCGATTAATAAATCAATGTGCTCTAGTGGTGTCATTAAACAAAACAAACTTGAATATTGTATAACTAATTAAAATTGTTGACAGCACTGTTAAATAAAACATTCCTTCCTTCCTTAACAGCACTAAACAAATCAACATTCAGAATGGTTGCTCGCAACAGAAGGTTATCTGGACTTGAAAAGGCGTTGGTTTATGTCCGGTCTGTTGGCAGAGTGGTAAAGCAGCTTTTACAACAGTGGTAGATGGTTGTCACAGAATACCTCTGTACAGCTGAAATACTACAGAAAAATAACTGCTGGTAAGAGTGACTCGTTGAACTGTGTTAATACTAGTGTTGAGAAGTGACAATATGACTCCATGATCTGTGTTAATACTAGTGTTGAGAAGTGACAATATGACTCCATGATCTGTGTTAATACTAGTGTTGAGAAGTGACAATATGACTCCATGATCTGTGTCAATACTAGTGTTGAGAGGTGACAACATGACTCCTTGATCTGTGTCAATACTAGTGTTGAGAAGTGACAACATGACTCCTTGATCTGTGTCAATACTAGTGTTGAGAAGTGACCATATGACTCCTTGATCTGTGTCAATACTAGTGTTGAGAAGTGACAATATGACTCCTTGATCTGTGTAATACTAGTGTTGAGAAGTGACGATATGACTCCATGATCTGTGTCAATACTAGTGTTGAGAAGTGACAATATGACTCCATGATCTGTGTCAATACTAGTGTTGAGAAGTGACAATATGACTCCTTGATCTGTGTCAGTACTAGTGTTGAGAAGTGACAATATGACTCCTTAATCTGTGTCAATACTAGTGTTGAGAAGTGACAATATGACTCCTTGATCTATGTAATACTAGTGTTGAGAAGTGACAATATGACTCCATGATCTGTGTCAATACTAGTGTTGAGAAGTGACAATATGACTCCTTGATCTGTGTCAAATGTTGAAGTGACCCTCGACTCCTCGATCTGTGTCTATACAAATGTTGAGAGTGACCCTCGACTCCACGATCTGTGTCTATACAAATGTTGAGAGTGACCCTCGACTCCTCGATCTGTGTCTATACAAATGTTGAGAGTGACCCTCGACTCCACGATCTGTGTCTATACAAATGTTGAGAGTGACCCTCGACTCCTCGATCTGTGTCTATACATATGTTGAGAGTGATCCTCGACTCCTTGAACTGTGTCCATATTAGTGCTGAGAAATGACACCAACTGCTAAACTAACACTTCTAATGATATATGAATTGAATACACTGTATGTTCAGTGATGGACGCGGCAGTGGATGGAGTAATTTACGTTGATAACACAGGAATTACTTGTTGATGATATAGTAGTTACGGTAGTACTTGACGACGTAGTAGTTACTTGACAACGTAGCAGTTACTTGACGACGTAGTAGTTACTTGACAACGTAGCAGTTACTTGATGACGTAACAGTTACTTGATGACGTAGTAGTTACTTGATGACGTAGTAGTTACTTGACAACGTAGTAGTTACTTGACGACGTAGCAGTTACTTGACGACGTAGCAGTTACTTGATGACGTAGTAGTTACTTGACGACGTAGCAGTTACTTGAGGACGTAACAGTTACTTGACGACGTAGCAGTTACTTGATGACGTAGTAGTTACTCGAGGACGTAGTAGTTACTCGAGGACGTAGTAGTTACTTGACGACGTAGCAGTTACTCGAGGACGTAGTAGTTACTCGAGGACGTAGTAGTTACTCGAGGACGTAGTAGTTACTCGAGGACGTAGTAGTTACTTGAGGACGTAACAGTTACTTGAGGACGTAACAGTTACTTGAGGACGTAGTAGTTACTTGAGGACGTAGTAGTTACTTGATGACGTAGTAGTTACTTGAGGACGTAACAGTTACTTGAGGACGTAGTAGTTACTTGAGGACGTAGCAGTTACTTGACGACGTAGTAGTTACTTGAGGACGTAGCAGTTACTTGAGGACGTAACAGTTACTTGATGACGTAGTAGTTACTTGAGGACGTAGCAGTTACTTGAGGACGTAGCAGTTACTTGAGGACGTAGCAGTTACTTGAGGACGTAGTAGTTACTTGATGATGTAGTAGTTACTTGACGACGTAGCAGTTACTTGAGGACGTAGTAGTTACTCGAGGACGTAGTAGTTACTCGAGGACGTAGTAGTTACTTGAGGACGTAGTAGTTACTTGAGGACGTAACAGTTACTTGACGACGTAGTAGTTACTTGAGGACGTAACAGTTACTTGATGACGTAGTAGTTACTTGACGACGTAGTAGTTACTTGAGGACGTAACAGTTACTTGACGACGTAGTAGTTACTTGAGGACGTAGTAGTTACTTGAGGACGTAGCAGTTACTTGAGGACGTAGTAGTTACTTGACGACGTAACAGTTACTTGAGGACGTAGTAGTTACTTGAAGACGTAACAGTTACTTGAGGACGTAGTAGTTACTTGAGGACGTAACAGTTACTTGACGACGTAGTAGTTACTTGAGGACGTAGTAGTTACTTGACGACGTAGTAGTTACTTGAGGACGTAACAGTTACTTGACGACGTAGTAGTTACTTGAGGACGTAACAGTTACTTGATGACGTAGTAGTTACTTGACGACGTAGTAGTTACTTGAGGACGTAACAGTTACTTGACGACGTAGTAGTTACTTGAGGACGTAGTAGTTACTTGAGGACGTAGCAGTTACTTGAGGACGTAGTAGTTACTTGACGACGTAACAGTTACTTGAGGACGTAGTAGTTACTTGAAGACGTAACAGTTACTTGAGGACGTAGTAGTTACTTGAGGACGTAACAGTTACTTGACGACGTAGTAGTTACTTGAGGACGTAGTAGTTACTTGACGACGTAGTAGTTACTTGAGGACGTAACAGTTACTTGAGGACGTAGTAGTTACTTGAGGACGTAACAGTTACTTGATGACGTAGTAGTTACTTGACGACGTAGTAGTTACTTGAGGACGTAACAGTTACTTGACGACGTAGTAGTTACTTGAGGACGTAGTAGTTACTTGAGGACGTAGCAGTTACTTGAGGACGTAATAGTTACTTGACGACGTAACAGTTACTTGAGGACGTAGTAGTTACTTGAGGACGTAACAGTTACTTGGGGACGTAGTAGTTACTTGAGGACGTAACAGTTACTTGACGACGTAGTAGTTACTTGAGGACGTAGTAGTTACTTGACGACGTAGTAGTTACTTGAGGACGTAACAGTTACTTGAGGACGTAGTAGTTACTTGAGGACGTAACAGTTACTTGACGACGTAGTAGTTACTTGAGGACGTAGTAGTTACTTGACGACGTAGTAGTTACTTGAGGACGTAACAGTTACTTGACGACGTAGTAGTTACTTGAGGACGTAACAGTTACTTGACGACGTAGTAGTTACTTGAGGACGTAACAGTTACTTGAGGACGTAGTAGTTACTTGAGGACGTAACAGTTACTTGACGACGTAGTAGTTACTTGAGGACGTAACAGTTACTTGAGGACGTAGTAGTTACTTGAGGACGTAGCAGTTACTTGAGGACGTAACAGTTACTTGATGACGTAACAGTTACTTGATGACGTAACAGTTACTTGAGGACGTAACAGTTACTTGAGGACGTAGCAGTTACTTGAGGACGTAGTAGTTACTTGAGGACGTAACAGTTACTTGAGGACGTAGCAGTTACTTGAGGACGTAGCAGTTACTTGAGGACGTAGCAGTTACTTGAGGACGTAGTAGTTACTTGAGGACGTAACAGTTACTTGAGGACGTAGTAGTTACTTGAGGACGTAGTAGTTACTCGAGGACGTAGTAGTTACTCGAGGACGTAGCAGTTACTTGAGGACGTAGCAGTTACTTGAGGACGTAACAGTTACTCGAGGACGTAGCAGTTACTCGAGGACGTAGCAGTTACGTAGCAGTTACTTGAGGACGTAACAGTTACTTGAGGACGTAGTAGTTACTTGACGACGTAGTAGTTACTTGAGGACGTAGTAGTTACTTGAGGACGTAGCAGTTACTTGACGACGTAGTAGTTACTTGAGGACGTAGTAGTTACTTGAGGACGTAACAGTTACTTGATGACGTAGTAGTTACTTGACGACGTAGTAGTTACTTGAGGACGTAGCAGTTACTTGAGGACGTAGCAGTTACTTGACGACGTAACAGTTACTTGAGGACGTAGTAGTTACTTGACGACGTAGTAGTTACTTGATGACGTAACGACACCCCAGCACACAAAAATATACATCGGCTATTAGGTGTCAGAAAATATTATTTATATAATCATGTAAAACCCAATCTGATTAAAATTAGCTCTACTGGGTCTAGCCAGTAGATCTAACAGCATTGCGTGAACTTTCATGTTCAGGTGACATTTCATCTATAAATAATTTAAATATCGACCAATATCACTTCGCCTTTTATAGCGTTATTCGGGAGCATACAAATTCTAAAAATATCGGGCGAGACTATTTATGCAATAGGCGAACTTGTTGGTCTATTTCAACATTGAAAAAAACAGGGGGAAAAGTGCAGTAATAAACTTTGGATTGTATACTAGTATAAACAGATTTTATGGCTATACCATCACGGTTTATTTTTTCGTCTTCGTAATTTACCCGAATTATTTCGTATACCCTCGGCATAATCCCGAATGTTTTCAAATTCTTTTCAAATCACTGGCATGATTTTGCAAGTAAGGTTTTGATTGGTCGAATGAAAGGTCAACTGGACATGAGCGCCAACGGGCTGCTGTTAGATCCACATGTAATAGTGGGGCTAATTTTAATTAGATTGGTAAAACCACAGCGTAAAGAGCTGTGGGGAAAAGTATAATACAATACAAATATCAAAGTTAGTATATTTTAAAACCTTTTATAAAATTCAAAGTGTTTTAAAAACTTAAACATTAATTTTGGGTGCAATTTAAAAGATTCCATAACATTTCTGTTGCTAAATATATCATTTCTCGTAGGATGTAGATTATTGTACTCTACCAAAATATGGCGCACAGTGTACGCTGACAGTGTTCACACTGAGGAGGAGGGTTCTGCTTTAAAAAATGAATGCGTTAAATATGTATGCACGGCACAAGACTACTTCATCCGTCCTGTACCGCCTGTAGGAAGACTGCCACTCTCCCAGAACTGGCTTGACAGAATGAAGCTAACAAATGCTGAAGTATGTGCCCAAGATCAGAGAGCTCGAACCTGAGTTGGATACAAACACGAAAACGCCAGCACATCAAGGGAATTCATTAATTTTCATTCATTTCAACTTATTTTCGTGCTTATAGCCAATTAAGGTTCAAGCACGGTGTCCTGGGCACACACACCTCAGCTATCTGGGCTGTCTGTCCAGGACAGTGGGTTAGTTGTTAGTTGGTTAGTGGTTAGTGAGAGAGAAGAGGGTATAGTAACCTTACCCAATGAGCCCTTTAGAGCTCGCTCCGAGTTGGAGTCGTTACTGGGCTGCGAACCTCCTGTACCTCCCAGTCTGTAGATCGATGGTTTAACAACGACGCCGCTGAGGCTGGTATCATGGGGAACGTTTACTTTTGAACAAAAATGATGACCACGAATAGCCAGCCGTGCGTTAATCTGCTAATTATCTGTATAAACAGCAGCTCGTTTCTATAAATCGGCATCCAGGGCTCTGTTTGTCGAGCAGTCTCTTTATATTCATTAAATGCCACAGAATGGAGACCACAACCCCAAGATAAGATAAAATATATGACAGACTAACCAGCGGTCCGACGTTAATCACCATTATGAAATGACAGCCCCATCAAAGACTCTGGGAATACTTTCCAACCTAGCCAGCTAGATCAAATGGATGGGGAAGGATCATAAACATGTCATTGGTGTGAGTACAAATTGGTTCGGGCAAATCGATGCAAGGAACTTCTTTACAAATTAAACTGTAGTTTCTGCTGGCAGTGAGGGGCGGAACGTAGCCCAGTGTGGTAAAAGCGCTAGAGATTATCCTGAATTTACAACAGAATAGACTAGAACAGAATAGAATAGAATAGAATAGAATAGAATAGATCCTGAATTTACAACCATTGTAATATATTTTCAAATACTAAATCCTTTCTAACAACTAAATTAAGTTGTATCCTGAATACAATTTATTGGTCAGTTCTTGTATATCGAATTGGCCGGGACGTAGTCCAGTGGTAAAGCGCTTGCTTGATGTGCGGTCACAGTTTGGGATCGGTCCCCGTCAGTGGGCTCAATGGGCTATTTCTCGCTCAAGCCAGCGCACCATGACTGGTACACCAAAGGCTGTGGTATGTGTTATCCTATCTGTGGGATGGTGCATATAAAAGATCCCTTGCTGCTAATCGGAAAGAGTAGCCCATGAAGTGACGACAGCAGGTTTCCTCTCTCAATATCTGTGTGGTCCTTAACCATATGTCTGACGCCATATAATCGTAAATAAAATGTGTTGAGTGCGTCAT
Source organism: Gigantopelta aegis (assembly GCF_016097555.1). Taxonomy (NCBI): domain Eukaryota; kingdom Metazoa; phylum Mollusca; class Gastropoda; order Neomphalida; family Peltospiridae; genus Gigantopelta; species Gigantopelta aegis. The sequence goes on along the minus strand of NC_054699.1, from coordinate 45,411,986 downwards.
TAAATAAAACATTTCCTTCCTTCTTTCTTTCCTTTCTAACAACTAAATTAATAGAATTTATTGATCAGTTCTTGTATATCGAATGGGGCTGGACGTAGTCCAGTGGTAAAGCGCTCGCTTAATGCGCGGTCGGTCTAGGATCAATCCCCGTCGGTGGGACCATTAGGCTATTTCTCGTCCCAGCCAGTGCACTTTGATATATCAAAGTCCGTGGTATGTGCTATTCTGACTGTGGAGTGGTGCATATAAAAGATCCCTCGCTACTAATGGAAAAATCTGGCGGGTTTCCTCTCTAAGACTAAATGTTAAAATTACTAAATGTTTGACATCCAATAGCCAATGATTAATAAATCAATGTGTTCTAGTGGTGTCGTTAAACAAAACAAACTTTTGGAAAAAAATTTCTAAAATGTGTTTAATTGTAATAGCTTGAATGATATCCTCCAGCTCTGCCTTGTTTATATGTGTATAGTTCATGGGTTTGTGTAGGAAAAATGGGCCCCATATACAATTTTGGGTATACTCTTTCAAACTTTGAGATATGATGTTATACCATCATGGAGCAACAAAACCAATATTAAAAATTTCTCAAAACACCCGCCATATTTAATTTCCAACATTTGTTTTTGAATACACTGATGGTCTGTAATTAAAGGGACATTCCTGAGTTTGCTGCATTGTAAGATGTTTCCGACTAATAAAATATTTCTACGATTAAACTTACATATTAAATATATTTTCTTGTTTAGAATATCAGTGTCTGTATGTTCAATGTGTTTTCGGTCGTCTTAATATTTGTAAGAAGCCCAAACTGGATTTTGTCTTCAAATAATTTCGTACGTACGAAAAAAAAAAACTATTTTAGGAAATAAAATGAAATTTAACCTAGTACAAATATTAGAACGATCAGAAACACGTTTAATATACAGTCACTAATATTTTATGCAGAAAAATATATTGGATATGTAATTACAATCGTTAAAAAGTCTCTGTTAGTCGATAACATCTTAAAAATTGCAGCAAACTCAGGAATGTCCCTTTAACATTCAGATATTTCAAAGAGTAAGTCCAAAATTTCCGAAAGCTGAGTAGTGTCTTAAATAGAAAGATTATTCTGAATTTGATGTCACGGATCTTTGTTATGACCATCTTCAAAGTGACTTGTATGTTAGTGATCACTACAAACACTGTTGAGAGAAAAAAAAACGATACCCCATCTGAAACTCAGAAGTAGCCAGTTTCGAATAGGTTTGTCTTTTTTATTATCTTTTTTGTTTTGTTTATATTTTCTTTCTTTTTAAAATAATTTTTAAAACCGATTTTGGAAATTATGTGTATTTTAAACTTAGTAACTGGCGACAGTTCATTCGTTTAAAAGCTTAAAAACTGACTGTTTGAAACACTTTTTCGAAACGTCCCACTGCCCCCCCCCCCCCCACCCCCCCCCCACACACACAACCACCATCCATCCAATTTTTTCTCTGTTTTGAATTCTATCTTATTTGCAACTCCTATCTTTTAATTTTATTCCTTTCTTCTTCTACCTCGCAGTCTACGGGCTTTCTGCTTCTAAAGGCCGTATTAAATTTAACATGTCAAACTCGAGTCTACTGACTCTACAGATTGGAAGGCCGTGGTGTTTATATTGCAGTGTTTGATGACGTCTTTATAAATTACAAGTAAATAAGGTTGGTGCGCGTCACTAGAGGAGGAATAGCTGTTGTGTTTGTCATTGGTGAATGGCCGTTCGATGATGATTAGGGTGTGATGTTCGTTATCATACTGATTACATCTTATCGATCGATTGGCGGGCTTTATTTATTTATGTGCTTTATATATATGTAATGGGTGCCAGCCTGATTGGTGTAGCACTAACACCAAACGAAATAAGGATAGCAGGCAGTGGCTTCAAACCTGAGAGTTCAAACAGGTGCAAAAGTGTGTTTTGTTTAACAACACCACTAGAGCACACTGATTAATTAATCATCGGCTGTTGGATGTCAAACATTTGGTAATTCTGACAAGTATTCATTAGAGGAAACCCGTTACATAGTTCCTAATACTGCAAGCCCAGATAGCACAACTATGTTGGCCCAACGTCACCATAGTTGGCACTATCGCCGTCGCTGGCCTAACGTTGCCACGACGTTGGCAATTGGTTGGTTCGGGCCAATCTCGCCTCGCCTTGCGATAATGTGAGGAAAACTCTGACCTTCACCTTCAGATGCACCCATTTGTGTTTGAACAGAAAACATTTTCAGCATTAATTAAAAACCAGTCACGTATGTATTTGGAACACGATATAAAATCTTAATGAATATGGATATTTTCTGCTTCAGAAAATGTATGGATTTATATGTGAAATTATTACAAAGGTTTTATGTAAATAGTAAAAAATAAATTACCGCATTGAAGCATTTGCGCCAAATTTACTTCTGCTTCAAGGCGTCGGCTCGACGTTGGCACAACGTTGCACCGACGTTAGCAAAATACTCGTTAGAAAAACAAATGCCGGACATTATATTTGGTATCATAAATAATGAAACTAGAAAACAATTATGAACATTAAATATTTATAGTATGGAAATTCAAAACCAAAGATTGGGCCATTATAAATATTTTATAAAGGAAATTTTGAATAGAAAAATTACAGCCACTTGCAACATATTTTTTATGATATTTAATGCTGCTGTAGTTATGTATTACATATAGGCTGCCTATTTGAATTCTTTGGACACATAACAGCAGATGATGTAATTGAGAGAATAATGGAGTGCATATTCACCCAGCCTTTCGCTTGTCAGTACAACTGGGTTGCAAGGAGGGGAAAAACAACGGCATCAGGAAATTAACTCTCAAAAAGGTGGTATTATTACCCCTAATAATATATTATTATGGTTCAAAATATCTAGGTACGTATCAAAGTGTTACGTCCCGCTAGCAGTGTTACACATCTGTATGTGGCAAGACATGTAATAGCTAGGTTATTTAGGTTTAGAAGTAGTTTCATGGGGCGGGATGTAGTCCAGTATATCACATCTGTATGTGGCAAGACATGTACTAGCTAGGTTATTTAGTTTTAGAATTATGAATAAGTAGTTTCATGGGGCGGGATGTAGTCCAGTATATCACATCTGTATGTGGCAAGACATGTACTAGCTAGGTTATTTAGTTTTAGAATTATCAATAAGTAGTTTCATGGGGCGGGATGTAGTCCAGTATATCACATCTGTATGTGGCAAGACATGTACTAGCTAGGTTATTTAGGTTTAGAAGTAGTTTCATGGGGCGGGATGTAGTCCAGTATATCACATCTGTATGTGGCAAGACATGTACTAGCTAGGTTATTTAGTTTTAGAATTATCAATAAGTAGCTTCATGGGGCGGGATGTAGTCCAGTATATCACATCTGTATGTGGCAAGACATGTACTAGCTAGGTTATTTAGTTTTAGTTTCATTATCATGTAGTCCAGTATATCATGGGGTATGGGATGTAGTCCAGTATATCACATCTCTGTATGTGGCAAGACATGTACTAGCTAGGTTATTTAGTTTTAGAAGTAGTTTCATGGGGCGGGATGTAGTCCAGTATATCACATCTGTATGTGGCAAGACATGTACTAGCTAGGTTATTTAGGTTTAGAAGTAGTTTCATGGGGCGGGATGTAGTCCAGTATATCACATCTGTATGTGGCAAGACATGTGATAGCTAGGTTATTTAGGTTTAGAAGTAGTTTCATGGGGCGGGATGTAGTCCAGTATATCACATCTGTATGTGGCAAGACATGTACTAGCTAGGTTATTTAGGTTTCATGGGGCGGGATGTAGTCGAGTATATCACATCTGTATGTGGCAGTGTGTAGTATATTTATGGGAAGTAGTTTCATGGGGCGGGATGTAGTCCAGTATATCACATCTGTATGTGGCAAGACATGTACTAGCTAGGTTATTTAGGTTTAGAAGTAGTTTCATGGGGCGGGATGTAGTCCAGTATATCACATCTGTATGTGGCAAGACATGTACTAGCTAGGTTATTTAGGTTTCATGGGGCGGGATGTAGTCCAGTATATCACATCTGTATGTGGCAAGACATGTGATAGCTAGTTTTAGAAGTAGTTTCATGGGGCGGGATGTAGTCCAGTATATCACATCTGTATGTGGCAAGACATGTACTAGCTAGGTTATTTAGGTTTAGAAGTTATATCATCTGAAGACATGTAAGTAGTTTCATGGGGCGGGATGTAGTCCAGTATATCACATCTGTATGTGGCAAGACATGTAATAGCTAGGTTATTTAGGTTTAGAAGTAGTTTCATGGGGCGGGATGTAGTCCAGTATATCACATCTGTATGTGGCAAGACATGTGATAGCTAGTTTTAGAAGTAGTTTCATGGGGCGGGATGTAGTCCAGTATATCACATCTGTATGTGGCAAGACATGTAATAGCTAGGTTATTTAGGTTTAGAATTATATCAATAAGTAGTTTCATGGGGCGGGATGTAGTCCAGTATATCACATCTGTATGTGGCAAGACATGTACTAGCTAGGTTATTTAGGTTTAGAAGTAGTTTCATGGGGCGGGATGTAGTCCAGTATATCACATCTGTATGTGGCAAGACATGTGATAGCTAGTTTTAGAAGTAGTTTCATGGGGCGGGATGTAGTCCAGTATATCACATCTGTATGTGGCAAGACATGTACTAGCTAGGTTATTTAGTTTTAGAAGTAGTTTCATGGGGCGGGATGTAGTCCAGTATATCACATCTGTATGTGGCAAGACATGTACTAGCTAGGTTATTTAGGTTTAGAAGTAGTTTCATGGGGCGGGATGTAGTCCAGTATATCACATCTGTATGTGGCAAGACATGTACTAGCTAGGTTATTTAGTTTTAGAATTATGAATAAGTAGTTTCATGGGGCGGGATGTAGTCCAGTATATCACATCTGTATGTGGCAAGACATGTAATAGCTAGGTTATTTAGGTTTAGAAGTAGTTTCATGGGGCGGGATGTAGTCCAGTATATCACATCTGTATGTGGCAAGACATGTACTAGCTAGGTTATTTAGGTTTAGAAGTAGTTTCATGGGGCGGGATGTAGTCCAGTATATCACATCTGTATGTGGCAAGACATGTACTAGCTAGGTTATTTAGGTTTCATGGGGCGGGATGTAGTCGAGTATATCACATCTGTATGTGGCAAGACATGTAATAGCTAGGTTATTTAGGTTTAGAAGTAGTTTCATGGGGCGGGATGTAGTCCAGTATATCACATCTGTATGTGGCAAGACATGTACTAGCTAGGTTATTTAGGTTTAGAAGTAGTTTCATGGGGCGGGATGTAGTCCAGTATATCACATCTGTATGTGGCAAGACATGTACTAGCTAGGTTATAGTTTCATGGGGCGGGATGTAGTCCAGTATATCACATCTGTGTGTGGCAAGACATGTGATAGCTAGTTTTAGAAGTAGTTTCATGGGGCGGGATGTAGTCCAGTATATCACATCTGTATGTGGCAAGACATGTACTAGCTAGGTTATTTAGGTTTCATGGGGCGGGATGTAGTCCAGTATATCACATCTGTATGTGGCAAGACATGTATAGCTAGGTTTAGAAGTAGTTTCATGGGGCGGGATGTAGTCCAGTATATCACATCTGTATGTGGCAAGACATGTACTAGCTAGGTTATTTAGGTTTAGAAGTAGTTTCATGGGGCGGGATGTAGTCCAGTATATCACATCTGTATGTGGCAAGACATGTGATAGCTAGTTTTAGAAGTAGTTTCATGGGGCGGGATGTAGTCCAGTATATCACATCTGTATGTGGCAAGACATGTACTAGCTAGGTTATTTAGTTTTAGAATTATGAGAAGTAGTTTCATGGGGCGGGATGTAGTCCAGTATATCACATCTGTATGTGGCAAGACATGTGCTAGCTAGGTTTAGAAGTAGTTTGGGGCGGGAGTAGTCCAGTATATCACATCTGTATGTGGCAAGACATGTAATAGCTAGGTTATTTAGGTTTAGAAGTAGTTTCATGGGGCGGGATGTAGTCCAGTATATCACATCTGTATGTGGCAAGACATGTAATAGCTAGGTTATTTAGGTTTAGAAGTAGTTTCATGGGGCGGGATGTAGTCCAGTATATCACATCTGTATGTGGCAAGACATGTACTAGCTAGGTTATTTAGTTTTAGAATGTATGAATAGTAGTTCATGGGGCGGGATGTAGTCCAGTATATCACATCTGTATGTGGCAAGACATGTACTAGCTAGGTTATTTAGTTTTAGAAGTAGTTTCATGGGGCGGGATGTAGTCCAGTATATCACATCTGTATGTGGCAAGACATGTACTAGCTAGGTTATTTAGGTTTAGAAGTAGTTTCATGGGGCGGGATGTAGTCCAGTATATCACATCTGTATGTGGCAAGACATGTACTAGCTAGGTTATTTAGGTTTAGAAGTAGTTTCATGGGGCGGGATGTAGTCCAGTATATCACATCTGTATGTGGCAAGACATGTACTAGCTAGGTTATTTAGGTTTAGAAGTAGTTTCATGGGGCGGGATGTAGTCCAGTATATCACATCTGTATGTGGCAAGACATGTGATAGCTAGGTTATTTAGGTTTAGAAGTAGTTTCATGGGGCGGGATGTAGTCCAGTATATCACATCTGTATGTGGCAAGACATGTACTAGCTAGGTTATTTAGTTTTAGAATTATGGGGCGGGATGTAGTCCAGTATATCACATCTGTAGTGGCAAGACATGTCATGGGGCGGGATGTAGTCCAGTATATCACATCTGTATGTGGCAAGACATGTGATAGCTAGTTTTAGAAGTAGTTTCATGGGGCGGGATGTAGTCCAGTATATCACATCTGTATGTGGCAAGACATGTACTAGCTAGGTTATTTAGGTTTAGAAGTAGTTTCATGGGGCGGGATGTAGTCCAGTATATCACATCTGTATGTGGCAAGACATGTACTAGCTAGGTTATTTAGTTTAGAAGTAGAATCATGGGGCGGGATGTAGTCCAGTATATCACATGTATGTGGCAAGACATGTAGTCCTAGTATATCACATCTGTAGTAGTTTCAAGGGGCGGGATGTAGTCCAGTATATCACATCTGTATGTGGCAAGACATGTACTAGCTAGGTTATTTAGGTTTAGAAGTAGTTTCATGGGGCGGGATGTAGTCCAGTATATCACATCTGTATGTGGCAAGACATGTACTAGCTAGGTTATTTAGTTTTAGAATTTTCATGGGGCGGGATGTAGTCCAGTATAATCTAAGACATGTACTAGCTAGGTTATTTAGGTTTCATGGGGCGGGATGTAGTCCAGTATATCACATCTGTATGTGGCAAGACATGTACTAGCTAGGTTATTTAGTTTTAGAATGTATCCAGTAATCACATCTGTATGTGGCAAGACATGTACATGGGGCGGGATGTAGTCCAGTATATCACATCTGTATGTGGCAAGACATGTACTAGCTAGGTTATTTAGTTTTAGAATTTTCATGGGGCGGGATGTAGTCCAGTATATCACATCTGTATGTGGCAAGACATGTACTATAGGTTATTTAGGTTTAGAAGTAGTCCAGTATATCATCTGTATGTGGCATCTGTATGTGGCAAGACATGTAATAGCTAGGTTATTTAGTTTTAGAATTATAATAAGTAGTTTCATGGGGCGGGATGTAGTCCAGTATATCACATCTGTATGTGGCAAGACATGTACTAGCTAGGTTATTTAGGTTTCATGGGGCGGGATGTAGTCCAGTATATCACATCTGTATGTGGCAAGACATGTGATAGCTAGTTTTAGAAGTAGTTTCATGGGGCGGGATGTAGTCCAGTATATCACATCTGTATGTGGCAAGACATGTACTAGCTAGGTTATTTAGGTTTAGAAGTAGTTTCATGGGGCGGGATGTAGTCCAGTATATCACATCTGTATGTGGCAAGACATCATGGGGCGGGATGTAGTCCAGTATATCACATCTGTATGTGGCAAGACATGTACTAGCTAGGTTATTTAGGTTTAGAAGTAGTTTCATGGGGCGGGATGTAGTCCAGTATATCACATCTGTATGTGGCAAGACATGTACTAGCTAGGTTATTTAGTTTTAGAAGTAGTTTCATGGGGCGGGATGTAGTCCAGTATATCACATCTGTATGTGGCAAGACATGTAATAGCTAGGTTATTTAGGTTTAGAAGTAGTTTCATGGGGCGGGATGTAGTCCAGTATATCACATCTGTATGTGGCAAGACATGTACTAGCTAGGTTATTTAGTTTTAGAATTAGAAGTAGTTTCATGGGGCGGGATGTAGTCCAGTATATCACATCTGTATGTGGCAAGACATGTACTAGCTAGGTTTTCATGGGGCGGGATGTAGTCCAGTATATCACATCTGTAAAGACATTATGAAGGTAAGTAGTTTCATGGGGCGGGATGTAGTCGAGTATATCACATCTGTATGTGGCAAGACATGTAATAGCTAGGTTATTTAGTTTTAGAATTATAGCTAATAAGTAGTTTCATGGGGCGGGATGTAGTCCAGTATATCACATCTGTATGTGGCAAGACATGTAATAGCTAGGTTATTTAGTTTTAGAATTATGTAGTAGTTTCATGGGGCGGGATGTAGTCCAGTATATCACATCTGTATGTGGCAAGACATGTACTAGCTAGGTTATTTTCATGGGGCGGGATGTAGTCCAGTATATCACATCTGTATGTGGCAAGAATGTACTAGCTAGTAGTTTCATGGGGCGGGATGTAGTCCAGTATATCACATCTGTATGTGGCAAGACATGTACTAGCTAGGTTATTTAGTTTTAGAATTATGAATAAGTAGTTTCATGGGGCGGGATGTAGTCCAGTATATCACATCTGTATGTGGCAAGACATGTACTAGCTAGGTTATTTAGTTTTAGAATTATAGCTAATAAGTAGTTTCATGGGGCGGGATGTAGTCCAGTATATCACATCTGTATGTGGCAAGACATGTAATAGCTAGGTTATTTAGTTTTAGAATTATCCAGTATATCAATAAGTAGTTTCATGGGGCGGGATGTAGTCCAGTATATCACATCTGTATGTGGCAAGACATGTACTAGCTAGGTTATTTAGTTTTAGAATTATCAATAAGTAGTTTCATGGGGCGGGATGTAGTCCAGTATATCACATCTGTATGTGGCAAGACATGTAATAGCTAGGTTATTTAGGTTTAGAATTATGAATGTAGTAGTTCATGGGGCGGGATGTAGTCCAGTATATCACATCTGTATGTGGCAAGACATGTAATAGCTAGGTTATTTAGTTTTAGAATTATCAATAAGTAGTTTCATGGGGCGGGATGTAGTCCAGTATATCACATCTGTATGTGGCAAGACATGTAATAGCTAGGTTATTTAGTTTTAGAATTATCAATAAGTAGTTTCATGGGGCGGGATGTAGTCCAGTATATCACATCTGTATGTGGCAAGACATGTACTAGCTAGGTTATTTAGTTTTAGAATTCACATCAATATGTAGTTTCATGGGGCGGGATGTAGTCCAGTATATCACATCTGTATGTGGCAAGACATGTAATAGCTAGGTTATTTAGTTTTAGAATTATGAATAAGTAGTTTCATGGGGCGGGATGTAGTCCAGTATATCACATCTGTATGTGGCAAGACATGTAATAGCTAGGTTATTTAGTTTTAGAATTATGTAGTTTCATGGGGCGGGATGTAGTCCAGTATATCACATCTGTATGTGGCAAGACATGTAATAGCTAGGTTATTTAGTTTTAGAAGAATAGTTTTCATGGGGCGGGATGTAGTCCAGTCCAGTATATGCACAGTCTGTATGTGGCAAGACATGTAATGGCTAGGTTCCATTTAGAATACACACGAACAAACTTTTTATTCAGTGATATATACTTTAATTTAAAATAATTTCAGGTGTATATTTAAGACTAAACTGTTAAAATCCTTATAGTATGACATCTTTATCTTCTGCATTTGTCTTTGCAGTACTTGAGGAGGAGAGCCAACGTGCGAGGCCAGCGGCCATGGAGACGTAGTCGGAATCCAAAAAATATGATGAACAAGATTGATATTATGTAGTTCGATAATAAATGTTACAACTGTGCTTTTGTTATTCTTAATTACATTGGCCCAATGTTGGCACAACGTTGGGCCAACTATATAACTCGGTATGAAAATGTTGGCACAACGTTGGGCCAACTATATAACGCGGTATGAAAATGTTGGCACAACGTTGGTACACCATTGGCGCAACGTGGAATTACCAACATTGAGCCAACGTTGGCCCAACGGACAAAATGACCATGTGCCAACGTCGGCAGTCGATGTTGGGCCAACAGTACGGTTTACGTTGGGCCAATGATGTGCTATCTGGGAGGGATCTTTCATATGCACTTTCCCACAGCCAGGATAACACATATCACGGCCTTTGATATACCATTCGCGGTGCACTGGCTGGAATGAGAAATAGCCCAATGGGCCCATCGACTGGGTAATTATGTAAATCATATTCAATATTATATTGAATATTATGTAAAACCTACACAAGAAGAACGGTTTTTGAAAAACCCAGCACAAAGATAAATTACATTGTTCAAAATGTATTTCTCATTCCAGCCAGTGCACCACGACTCTTATATCAAAGGCCGTGGTATGTGCTGTCCTGTCTGTGGAATGGTGCATATCAAAGATCCCTTACTACTAATGAAACAATGTAGCAGGTTTCCTCTCAGACTGTCAAAATTACCAAATGTGTAACATCCAATAGCCGATGATTAATAAATCAGTGCTCTAGTGGTGTCGTTAAACAAAAACAAACGTGCACTTTTACTTTCCTACAGACAGAAAAATACATTTGTGGTGCACTGGTTGGAACGAGAAAACCCAATCGGTTGAATAGATCCACCGAGGTGATTCGATCCTGTGACCTCAAACGAGCACTCAACCGACGTTGCTAAAACCCGCCCTTCAAACAGGTGCAAGGCCACTACACACTAACGACAAATCTCTGTCTTTACAGATAACCTGAATAGCTGAGATGTGTGACCATCATTACGTGCTTGAACCTTACTTGGACCAAATAATGAAAAAAAAAAAAAAGAAGAAGAAAGAAAAAAACACCCACACACGTAAATAGAAAGATACTTTGGACTATTTTTAAATTAATAAATATATAAAATAGTAAGCTCTGAAACATTAAAGCTAAACAAACAAACAAACAAACAAGAAGACAGAAAAAACAACCAACCAAACAAACTGATAAACCCGAAATGAAATGAAATGTAAACTTAAAACCATTCCACTTTTTAACCGTTTACTAATGTTAGCCTCTGTGACAGTGCTTATGGAACCTAAACTAATAATAATAATAATAATAATAATAATAATAAAAGCTATTGAAACAAGTAAGCTTGACTTTAAAATCATTTTATTCTTCTCTCGGCCTTTAACTTCCACAGTTAGCGTATAGAAACATGTTCCTCTAAAGAGATTACCCTGAATTTACAACCATTATAACATATTTCCAAAATAATAAATCATTTCTAACGTGAGTTGTATCTTTGAATACAGTTTACTGATCACTTTATGTGGAATGCGTTTTTGGACGTCGTCGTCTATAGTAGCTCGAATTTCATTTTACTTCCTAATATAATTTTATTTCACAGGTAAAATATAATTTGAGCTACTACAAACGTTAAAAGAACAAGAAATATATTGCATATATACACTGACATTTTAAACATGGAAATCCATTTAATGTGCATTTTTATCTGTGAAAAATGCTATGTTAATGGAAGGAATGTTTTATTTAACGACGCACTCAACACTTTTTATTTACGGCTATATGGCATCAGACATATGGTTAAGGACCATACAGACATTGAGAAAGGAAACCCGCTGCCGCCATGCATTGGACTACTCTTTTTCGATAAGCAGCAATGAACAGGGATCGATCCTAAACCGACCGCGCAGCAGGCGAGCGCTTTACCATTGAGTCCCACATTTTACAATGGCTACCAACTCATAACAGTCAGGTAGGGGAGATCTAATAATTATGTTGTAAAGCGTTCCTCTGCATCTATCGAGTCCAATTATTGCACTAAAAGAATGACGGCAAAATGCCATTAGTATCGACGCTTGGACGCCAGTCGCTTTCCAGCCAACCCTGTTAATCGGCCAGGTTTGTCAACAAAGATTAGCGAGTGTATACGTAGATAATAACACAATGACGTAAACTGAACCAGTGAACAACTCGACTGACTTGACCCAGATCAGCTGGCAGCTTTGTGGAACAAGTACGTCAAAGCGCAAGTAGACATTATCAGCGTCGGCAGAACATAATCATACTTATCACCGTCATCATCATCATCATTATAATCAACATTATCATCATCGTCATTGACATCGGCATCAAAATCGCTGTTATCATCATTACAATTTTCATTATCACCACCATCATCAGTTCCTTCATCAAGATCATCATCATGATCACCACCACCACCACCACCATCATCATCATCATCACCACCACCATCATCATCATTGTCAGCATCACCACCACCATCATCATCACCATCATCATCACCACCATCATCATTGTCATCACCACCATCATCATCATCATCATCACCACCACCATCATCATCATCATCATCATCACCACCATCATCATCATCACCATCACCACCACCACCACCATCATCGGCATCATCGTCATCGTCGTCATCGTTATAAAAAAAAAACCTATAGCTATACCATATTAAACATTTGGGCCCAGTTGTTAAATGAACTCTAATATTTTCCTTTTAAATATGGTTACTTAAATACAAAATAAACTTTAGATTTTGGTGGTGTCTCAATGCAACGATGCATCACGATACTACTGCTGACGATACGATACACGATACCCTGCTTATATATATCGATTCATATTTTGAGACATGTATCGATTCCTATTTTAATTTCGAATCGATTTATCAACACCAATTCGTACTGAGACGTATTGACAAGTTCTTTCCTTCAAAGTTCAAGAAAAGACAGTGACGTGGACAGAATATGTGCCTGCTTATGTCAATATGTCTATGATGTTGAATGTCTGCAATGAAACTGTGTTTAACCAATGTTTCACTGTTATCAAGTTTATTTCTAATGTATCGTGATACGTATCGTATCATAAGGTAGGTATCGTGATATGTATCGCATCGTGAGGTAGGTATCGTGATACGTATCGCATCATAAGGTAGGTATCGTGATACGTATCGCATCGTGAGGTAGGTATCGTGATACGTATCGTATCGCGAGGTAGGTATCGTTATACGTATCGCATCGTAAGGTAGGTATCGTGATACGTATCGCATCGTAAGGTAGGTATCGTGATACGTATCGTATCTTGAGGTAGGTATCGTGATACGTATCGTATCTTGAGGTAGGTATCGTGATACGTATCGTGAGGTAGGTATCGTGATACGTATCGTATCGTGAGGTAGGTATCGTGATACGTATCGTATCGTGAGGTAGGTAGGTGTGATACGTATCGTATCGTGAGGTAGGTATCGTGATACGTATCGTATCGTGAGGTAGGTAGGTATCGTGATACGTATCGTATCGTGAGGTAGGTATCGTGATACGTATCGTATCGTGAGGTAGGTATCGTGATACGTATCGTATCGTGAGGTAGGTATCGTGATACGTATCGTATCGTGGGGTAGGTATCGTGATATGTATCGTATCGTGAGGTAGGTCTCATGATACGTATCGTATCGTGAGGTAGGTATCGTGATACGTATCGTATCGTGAGGTAGGTATCGTGATACGTATCGTATCGTGAGGTATTAGTATGGACACCTTTGGATGTCCTAAATAAAATGTCAATACATGTTTACAATGATTATTTCTATGGAGTTAGTCCATGGTTTTTGAACATTTCTGTTACCCACTGGTTAAGCTAATTAACGTTATATTCATTTCATTTCAACTTATTTTCGTGCTTATATCCAATTAAGGTTCAAGTAGGCTGTCCTGGGCACACACACATCAGCTATCTGGGCTGTCTGTCCAGGACAGTGTGTTAATTGTTAATTGTTAGTGAGAGAGAAGAGGGTGTAGTGGCCTTACACCTACCCACCGAGTCGTTAAAACTCGCTCTGGGTGGGAGCCGGTACCGGGATGCGAATCCAGTACGTACCAGCTTCATGTCCGATGGCTTAACCACGACACCACCGAGGCCGGTCATTAACGTTTTAACAACTGGCTCCAAGTGTTGTTGTTGCTAATCGTTTCAAAACTAAGATCAGCAAAATGCGGAGGAGGTTATTGCACATGCAGCTACGACATTAAAGCAGTGCTTTTTGGAAATAAGGATTATCTTTCTGAATTGAACCTAAAGATAGTACAATCTGTGCACAATTTTATTACTTTAACAAAGCGATTCCTTTATAATTATACATCACCTAGTATATATATTATTATTATTATGTTAGTCTGGTGCACCATTTGCATGTTTCGCTTAAAATTTGTAATATACTCTTCAAAAGAAGAAACGCAAAACCACATTGTCGTAACATTTGGAGAATTGATTTAATTATTGAATGGTGAGTCCGATAATTACCAAATGTTGCAGGATTGTTCACAATTCACTCTAGTCCATTGTGAGTAAGTGATAGGACACACCACCAAGGTCAAGGTCATCTGGAGTCAATACCGGGTGTGGCCTCCGCGTGTGTTGACAACTGCCTGGCACCGCCTGCCCATTGAAGCAACCAGAGTACGGATGACGTCCCGGGGGATGGTGGCCCACTCGGCCTGCAAGGCTGCTGCCAGCTCGGGCAGGGTCTGGGGCTGTGGTTGTCGCTGTCGGAGGCGTCGGTCCAACTCGTCCCATAGATGCTCAATTGGGTTCAAATCCGGTGATATCGATGGCCAAGGAAGGACATTAATGTTGTCGTTCTGTAGGAAAGCCGTTGTGAGACGTGCTGTGTCAGGCCTGGCGTTGTCATGTTGGAACACTGCGTTGGCGTTGGCCATAACTGGAACGATGTGTGGCCGGAGGATCTGGTCAATGTAGCCCTGTGCATTCAGGTTGCCCTGCACGTGGACCAGGTCAGTTCTGCCAGTGTGTGAGATGGCTGCCCACACCATGACACTACCCCCGCCGAATCTGTCCACTTCCTGCACGCAGTTTGCCGCATAACGTTCACCACGACGCCTATACACGCGACATCTTCCATCATGACGTCGGAGCAGAAATACTCGTCACTGAACCACACCTGTATCCATCGCAGTTGAGGCCATTGTCGATGAATCTGGCACCACTGCAGTCGGAGTCGACGGTGTTGTGGTGTTAAGATGACACCTCGAACTGGACGTCTGGCACGAATTCCTACCTCACGTAGGCGGTTCCGTACGGTCTGGTCGGATATCCTGCGCAAACCTGGTATTGCTGCGGCTGTGGAGGTGGCAGTAGTCAATCGTTCCCGAAGGTGGCGTACCCGGATGTAGCGGTCCTGCCCGGGGGTAATGACCCGTGGTCGACCGGATCTAGGGAGGTCACGTGTTGATTGTTGCTGGTAACGGTCCCACAGTCTGGAGATGGTGCTTGGGGACACATGGAATGCCCTGGCAACGGCCGTTCTGGATTCGCCTGCGTCTAGTCGGCCGATGGCATTGTTTCTCTGCGGTTCACTGAGACGTGGCATGTCCTGGATTGTCAACTGTCGGCCAGATACAGAGGCCAGGCAAGCGAACACCCTGCACTTTTATACTGTCGGTGTTCGTGTTGCACGTGCAGACAACGCACGTGCAGTGGTGACATGGTTTGCACGTGGCTGCGTTTTTGCGAATATTCACATTTTGGAACTTTATTGTACAGTAGCTGCGTTTTATCGAATGTAACCGTGGGAATGTGTTTGGGACATGCAATGACCTTATATTCACAAAGCATGAACCGGTAGGAAACATAAAATCGGAGTTATAACCCATTTGTACCCTTTTGCGTTTCTTTTTTTGAAGAGTATATATATGGTTTAGACACGTAGCTCATGTATATTTACGAATGCGAGTTCTATATCTAACAAAGTATTTGTAGTTTGTATGCAATGGCTGAAATGTTATTTATATAATGTTATCTTTCATGTTCATCATTTATTTCAATTAATGTATTATGTCAAATTATATCGTGGAGAGGTATTTACATAGGCCTACAGCCTGTTTGCCGATCCATTTCATTTATTTCAATTAATGTATTATGTCAAATTATATCGTGGAGAGGCATTTACATAGGCCTACAGCCTGTTTGCCGATCCATTTCATTTATTTCAATTAATGTATTATGTCAAATTATATCGTGGAGAGGTATTTACATAGGCCTACAGCCTGTTTGCCGATCCATTTCATTTATTTCAATGTATTATGTCAAATTATATCGTGGAGAGGCATTTACATAGGCCTACAGCCTGTTTGCCGATCCATTTCATTTATTTCAATTAATGTATTATGTCAAATTATATCGTGGAGAGGCATTTACATAGGCCTACAGCCTGTTTGCCGATCCATTTCATTTATTTCAATTAATGTATTATGTCAAATTATATCGTGGAGAGGCATTTACATAGGCCTACAGCCTGTTTGCCGATCCATTTCATTTATTTCAAATGAATAAATATTGTTTTAAAAAAAATTGAAATGCAGCTACCCACTCCAGGTCTGACGCTCTTGGTTGCTGTACATACCGTGGCTGTTTATGCTAAAACTCTGTTATGGTCACGGGGCGGCACGTTAAAGTTTCTAGCCATGTGTTGATCGATTATCAAATACATATTAAAGACTGTTGTGGAAAATATTAATTAATTATTCCAACAACCTAGATGATGAAAGTTAAAAAAGTTAAAGTTGGTTTTGTTTAACGACACCACTAGAGCACATTGATTAATTAATCATCGACTATTGGATGTCAAACATTTGGTAATTCTGACACGTAGTCGTCAGAGAAAACCCGCTACATTTTTCCTAATGCAGCAAGGTATCTTTTATATGCACTTTCCCACAGACAGGAAAGCACATACCACGGCCTTTGGCCAGTTGTGGTAACTAAAATACAAATGCATATAGTACTAGTGTGAAGCAGTACTGGATTGCGAAATGACTGGTTGTAGTTAAACGGTTTGAACATTATTATACAACGGCGTACGGACATCCGTTTATTTGGGGTAAAATGCCCGAATTTACAAAACGCGTTTATTCATATTAACATTAATTTTACTACCAAATAGCTTGATAGGGTTGCAAACGAATCACTACGCATTTTTACATGGATTACAGTGATAAAAATAAGCAGCGTTTTTTACTAGTCCACCGGACAAGTACATCTAGAAATCTACTTGTCCACCAATATTTTCACTTGTCCAGATATATAGTTTGTTTTATTAAAGTACAAAAATGTACAAGGACGATGTTTTTGAGTGCTCAAAATGAAACTGCATTGAAAATTGTTACTTGTCCACTGGACAACCATTAGGTACATTTTGTTTGTCCGAGCAGATTTTTACTTGCAAGGACACACGGACAAGTGCTTATTACAACTACTATTGTGACTAGAATGGTGGAAATACAGGGTGAAACGGTTTCAGGCCAACTCATAACACCTGAATATCTCCATCGTTTTGGCCCACGATTTGCTCCAACACTGGATGGAAGGGGGTGCAGATGATCCTGCTTGATAACCCCCCCAGCCCCGTCTCGTACGCTTATTTTATCATACGATAATTATCGTAAATATAGCCGAGGAGTGAAGGAATGAAAATCAAGAATTGTACAACACAAAGTTTATCTGGCAATTGTAGGTGAAGGTCGAGACTCTAGAGCTCGGGTTATGTGTGCCTCAGGTGTTTGGCAGATGATTGTTTTCGCTCAGACATACATACACACGTATTGCCAGCGTGGGTGAATGACCGCAACCTACCGTGGAACACCGCACGGATGAAACAAAGAAACATATTCATTACAGATGACAGTTAAAAGCTTTGTATAACAACACCACTAGAGTACATTGGCTAGTGGATGACAAACATTTTGGTAATTTTGACTGGTTAGTCATCAGAAGAAACCCGCTATATTTTTCCTAATGCAGCAAGGGATCTTTTATATGCACTTTCCCACAGACAGGAAAGCACATACCACGGCCTTTGACCAGTTGTTGTGCACTGGTTAGAACGAGAACAAATCCAATAAGTTGAATGGATCCGCTAAGGTGGTTCGATCCTGTGACGCAAGCACCCCAGGCGAGCACACAACCGACTGAGCTAAATCCCGCCCCATATTCAGTACAGATGACAGTTAAAAGCTTTGCTTTGTATAACGACACCACATTGATTTATTAATCATCGACTATTGCTTGACAAACATTTTGGTAATTTTGACATATTGTCTTAGAAAGGAAACCTGCCACATTTTTCCATTAGTAGCAAGGGATCTTTTTATATGCACCATCCCACAGACAGGATAGCGCATACCACGGCCTTTGATATATCAAAAAATAGAGAGAAATAGCCCAATGAGCCCACCGACGGCGATCAATTCAAAACCGATCGCGCATCAAGTGAGCGCTTTACCACTGGGCTACGTCCCGCCACTTACATATTAGAAAGAAAGAAAGAAGTGTTTTATTTAACGACGCACTCAACACATTTTATTTACGGTTATATGGCGTCAGACATATGGT